>NW_022163050.1:0-3670 GCF_008728515.1 Papio anubis | reverse complement strand
CCGGGCGAGGTGGCGGGCGCCTGTGGTCCCAGCTACTCGCCCGGCTAGTTTTTTGTATTTTTTAGTAGAGACGGGGTTTCACCATATTCGCCAGGATGGTCTCGATCTCCTGACCTCGTGATCCGCCCGTCTCGGCCTCCCAAAGTGCTGGGATTACAGGCTTGAGCCACCGCGCCCGGCCAATTTTTTGTATTTTTAGTAGAGATGGGGTTTCACCGTGTTAGCCAAGATGGTCTCGATCTTCTGACCTCGTGATCCGCCTGCCTTGGCCTCCCAAAGTGCTCGGATTACAGGCTTGAGCCACCGCTCCCGGCCGCACCCATACATTTTTTAAGTCAATAAGGAGTCCCCTTTGCCCCCTCTTGTTAGTAGAAGAAATTTACCCACACCCTCAACACCACAGGCTGTGTCCTCTAAGTCTTCCCAGACACAAGGAGCCCTTCCCACCTCTTCCTACTTCTTCCTACTTCCTCCAGCTCAGCGATCCCCAGGGCCTGCCCGCTGCCCCCTTCCCCCCTCAACCCTGCACATATAGCCGCAGGCTTTCCAGCTCGGTGACCCCCCAGACCTCATGCTGGCCCCACCCCTGCACACATAGCCCCAGGCTTTCCAGCTCAGCGACTACCCCCAGGCCTCATGCTGGCTCCATTCCTGCACACATAGCCCCAGGCTTTGCTGGATGTGCCAGCAGTTCCCAAGAGGCCAGAGACCTGTTGTCCCCCTGGAAGCAAAAGAAACGGTTCTGCAGTTCACTCAGCCTCACTGCCTCCTGGGGCTCTGCCCAGTTCTTCTGGGTCAATTTCTTCTGGGTCAGAATTGCCCAATTCTGACCCCAAAGAAATTTTCCATTAAAAATCAAGTATCTGTGCACACTCTATGACCCAGCCATTCTGCTCCTAGGTACACACAGCCAAGACGCACACAAGGACAGCTGGAGAATCTCCACTTGTAATTACCAAGGGAAGAGCCACCGCCGAAGGGTATCAGTGCACACCTGGCCTATTCCCATAAGGGAATCAGCATCCGGAGGGGGCACCACAGCCCCTGCAACAGACGGACACCAACCACAAGAGGCAGGACCTGAGGGGCCACAGACAGGCCCTGAGACACACAGCACGGGAGGAAGCTGCAGAGGGCCGAGGCACAGACAGAACCGGAGCCAGCGCCAGGACGGTGTCTGTGAGGGCAGGAAGGGGCCCTCCACGGAGACGGCTCGAGGTCAAGCGAGCTCTGACCCGAGAGGTCACCATGGAGCCACAATGAGAAGGCCTCCAACAACCTTAGCGGGGCGGCCAAGCACAGTGAGGCACACAGCTGAGGGGGGAGGGCAGGAAGTGTGGCTGGTAGGCAGCTCAGCCCTAGCTTAGGCCCAGTGGGCAGAGGCTGGTGTCTGGCTAAGCATGGGGAACCCTGAGGCACAACATGCATGCATCCCTGAGATGGTGGATGTGGAGGGACCCAGGACCACAGTGGGTGAGAGTGAGCAGGGGACAATGGTACAGGCCCAGAGAAGCGCCGGGGACAGCCTGAAAAGACTTAGCACACGGCAGATGGCCACCTGAGGTGGCGGCCCCTGAGCCAGCAGGACACTGACCTGTTGCTCAGCTGCCCAGGTAAAGGGGAGTGGTGGCCTGACCGAGGCTGACCATAGGTGAAGGGTGGGAGGAAGGGGGCTCCATTCAACCCAGAGAGACAGCCCCACTTCAGAGGTCTCGAGACCCTACCCAGCCCAGCTCCGCAGCCTTCATCCCACCTGGGCCACCACCAGGGTGAGAGCAGCGAGGGAGGGTCAGGCAATGCCTCAGTCCTGTTCTCCTTCCCTCTTTCAGTCAGAATGAAGACCGAGCGTGCCCATGTCCCGGCCACAGCCCTGTACTCCTCAGTTGCTACACCACGCCCCACTGCCTCTGAGAGTTTTCCTTCATAGTTTTCATATTTTAATATCTTTGAAACTGGGTTGTACCTGACGATTGCTAACACGTCTGAGTTTAACCAGTGGTGGTTTTTCTTTCTCAGTGTACTGTGAAATATAGCGCAGCTCATAATATAGCGCATGAAATATAGCGCAGCTGGGGTCTCACGTGGGAGGACCCTTGATGACACTCTCCTGGCCCAGGACCACCCTTCCAGAGCCCCTCAAGCTACACAGTATTTAGGTACTTTCTCCCCTTCCCCTCAAAGTCTTCCACATCCCATGCCACTCCACCCCACCCGACCCAGGGCTAGAATAACCTCCGGTTCCAGACCCCCAGTGTCAGCACGGGTAGACACTGATGTCTACATGATCTTCCTGACACCCTTTCCCCAAGTCACTTACCACTAGGGTGTCACCCAGGCCCTCTGCTGCCATCAAGCCCGCTGTCCAGCCCCAACTTGTTTCATTAGGTGTCACCTGCTGCTCCACTCCTGCCCCAACAGCCTTTGCCACAGGACCACCTGCCACCAGCCACCCAGAGTGCAGGCGACCTGCAGGTCTATGCATTCTGCAGGGCCTGACCGCCTACTTCTGTGGCTGTCCAGCCTACAGGGCCTGGCCTACTGGGCTGCAGGTATTACCCTACTCTGGGGCCCCAGGAAAGCTCCTCTGAGCCTCGGCATCCTCATTCAAAGTGATGCAGCCCACAGGGATGCTCGCCTGCTCCAACAGGGACAGAAGCACAGCCATGGGAAGCGAGCAGCTCAGTGAGGTCTCTGTGGCTCCTTATCCAATACAATGATGGACAGGACAAGCATGTGCCACATCGTTCAACTGGATGTTGTTAAGAACGAAAGGGGCCAGGCGCATTGGCTCATGCCTGTAATCCCAGCACTTTGGGAAGCCGAGGCAGGCAGATCACGATGTCAGGAGATCGAGACCATCCTGGCTAACACAATGAAACCCCGTCTCTACTAAAAATACAAAAAATTAGCCAGGCGTGGTGGTGGACGCCTGTAGTCCCAGCTACTCAGGAGGCTGAGGCAGGAGAATGGCGTGAACCCAGAAGGTGGAGCTTGCAGTGAGCCGAGATCGTGCCACTGCACTCCAGCCTGGGAGACAGACTCCGGTGGCTCACACCTGTAATCCCGGCACTTTGGGAGGCTGAGGCGGGCGGATCACCTGAGGTCAGGAGTTCGAGACCAGCCTGGCCAACATGGAGAAACCCCATGTCAACTAAAAATACAAAAATTAGCCAGGCGTGGTGGCAGGCGCCTGTAATCCCACCTACTCGGGAGGCTGAGGCAGGAGAATCGCTTGAACTCTGGAGGCAGAGGTTGCAGTGAGCCGAGATCGCGCCATTGCACTCCAGCCTGGGGTAAAAGAGTGAGACTTCGTCTCAAAAAAAAAAAAGGGCCGGGCGCGGTGGCTCAAGCCTGTAATCCCAGCACTTTGGGAGGCCGAGACGGGTGGATCACGAGGTCAGGAGATCGAGACCATCCTGGATAACACGGTGAAACCCCGTCTCTACTAAAAAAATACAAAAAACTAGCCGGGCGAGGCGGCGGGCGCCTGTAGTCCCAGCTACTCGGGAGGCTGAGGCAGGAGAATGGCGTAAACCCGGGAGGCCGAGCTTGCAGTGAGCTGAGATCTGGCCACTACACTCCAGCCCGGGCGACAGAGCGAGACTCTGTCTCAAAAAAAAAAAAAAAAAAAAAAGAAAAAGAAAAAGAAAAAGAAAAAAGAAAGGGGCTA
>NW_022163049.1:0-3671 GCF_008728515.1 Papio anubis | reverse complement strand
TTGGGCTGGTTTTAGGAAGATGCTGGCAGCGCTGTCCTCACAGGTTACTGGGAGGGGCTCTGGCACCGTCCCCGTCAGGTGTCTCATGATCAGTCCAGCTTGCTCATCTCAGAAGCTGCTGGTCGTATTCTCGTTCCTGTTGTTGGTTGCGTGTTATTTAGGTTCTGTTCATGTGGGGACCTAGGAAGTTCCACAGTGAGAGGAGAGCCGCTGAGCCGCCTTCCTGCCTGGACGCCAGCCCCACGGAGGACCGTAACTGCTTGAGGTTGGCTTCTGCCCCCGGCCTCACCTGTGGAGGCATTGATGCAGTGGTACTTTCTAAGCTCCTGGGGCACACAGTGCTGTTGTGTGGATCCACAGGCCACTGTGGCGTCCAAGCATGTGCTCCCGGAGGAGAGGAGTCTGCGGGCACTGATAGTGGGAGCTGGCTGAGAGTCCAGCGAGTGAGACTCCCTGTGACGTGCACAGCTGCCATCTGCACAGCCCCTCCTGACGCCAAGATGGTCGTGCGATAAATGCACAAAGCACGTCTCCAGCAAAAAGCCGCCGAGTGTCCACATCCAGGATATCCACCACGGTGGCTTTTTGGTGTTAATACGATGAATGTGAGCAGCAGGTGGTCTGCGTTGTGTGTGACTGTGCCACTGCAGTTTTGTTCTCATGTCTTGATGAGCATGAACGGTTCCTGACCAGGGTAGGTAAGGATGCTGTGACCTGAGACTCTGCAGTATTGTAGCTTGAGGAACCAAGGAGTTTTTCTCTCTTGCAAACCCATCAGGGAGGATGTTCCAGGCTGGTGACTGCTCCATGAGGTATTCAGGGATCCAGGTTCCTTTCAGACCCCTGCTCTGCGTTCCCACGGACACGGCTGTCCTTGCTGTGGTTGGGACTGGGTGATTGCCACGCTGGCGGGGGTAGGCTTAAGGTGAGAGTGGCCATGATTTACCTAATCTACATAATGACAGGGAGCCTGGGAGTAAAGTGTAGCCATGGCCTGGAGGATGGATGATGGATGTTGGTGAATTGACTGGCCCACCAGTCACCGCAGCTGGCCCAGGGATGGGAAGGACGACTGATTATGATATTCAATGGTACCTGGTTCTTTCAGATTTGACTTCTTATGGATTTTCTTACCTGTAAAGGAGAGCCTGTGGTTCTGGGCTAGGCATCTCCCCGCTCATCTCATAACATCTGCTTGTATCCTCCAACCAACATTTTGTCAAGTTTTTAAGTCCTATCCGACAACAGTAGAGCTTTATACTCAATTTGGTTTAACCATTTAGTTTCATATCTGTGTCTGCATCTCTATTTTGCCCACATCTATGTGGTTGGCTGACACTCTGTAGTACCTTTGTAACAGGTTCTCTTTTGGTGGAAATTGCTTTCAAGGTTGCAGAGTAGAAAAGGAAGAATAAAAACCGTAACTGCTAATTACAAATATGTTGTTTCTCAAGTCGTTAAATAATTATTTATCTTGTTACTTTTTATTATTTTCGTTTTCGTTGCTCGTATAAAATGTTACATTTTATTTAAATAATAATCATTTTTATTTTTCGTGACGTGGTGGGCATCGATATTTATCATCATAATCATCGTCGATGTCAATCGCTGTGAATCAGGATCAAAATTCAGGTCAGGATCGCATCAATGAAAATATTACTAAGGAGTCATCCCTATCATCTATATCTCTAAAATAGAATAGAGAGGAGGATCGAGGAGAGCCAAGGCTGTGACAGCCCGGTGCTGTTGTTGCCTCAGGGAGAGGAGCTAGATATAGAGGGGGATAAATGTACAGGTGTATTCACATGCATCCTTGCTGTGATGCAGAGGAGGCCTTTGTACAGAGGCCTTTGAGCTGAGTTAAAATACAAAATTAGTGTGAGAGTGATACCATTCTTAGTTTTAAAAATAAAATGCTAATGAGGCGTTTTTGTTTGCTAGGAAGTGTAAATACAACTTTGTTTAGAATTAAGAATAATATTTGCTTCTGAGATCTTTGTGACTGAGATTTGAAATCTTTTAAGTATAATTATTTTCTTCATGTTTTGCCATATGCACGTATACACATATGGAGTATATAAAAAGGAAAATAAAGCGTGTCTGTATTATTCATTTATATGCCTTCCATAATGTCCATATACTTCAATCACACATAGGTCTGAGACTATGACTTGACTTGATAACCATGAGAGGGTAATTAAATAATTTACCTGCTCTTAGCCTTTTTGTATGCTGAGCAGAGGGACCCTCTTGTGAAAGCGGGCCTCCAGCGTTCCAGACCTCACACGTCCGTGCCAGGTTTTGGAAGCAGGAGTTTGTCTGCAGCCACTTCGGGAAGCAGGTGGTTGCCAGGATTACCTAGAGCTCCAGGCTGTCTCCAGTCCAAGCCTCCCTGGGTAGAAGCTGCCCCACCAGGGGCCTGGACATGGATGTTAGGGCCTGGAGCCAGGGACTGCTCCAGAAGGAGTGCTTCTGTCACTGCTGGGCATGAGAACCGAGGACAGGAGTTGGAACCAGCCTCATGCCAGTACACGGCCTCCCGGGAGTGCTTGCGGGAAGCCCCAGCCACCCTTTCCTGACCCCACAGCCAGCACCAAACTCTGTGAGATCCCCTTGGCCCACCCCTCAGTTTCCTAAAATGGTTAGGGTTTCCTGGGCTGTGAATTTTTAAGTCTAGGCTAAAAAGTCCTGGGACAGACTCACAGGGTTCCTCATGTAGAAACGATGAGTGTGCTGGTGACTCAGAGCAGGCACTGCACCCTCACTCCAGGGTCCTTTGCGCCAGGTGGAAACGAGTGTGTGGGTCACACAGAGTCCCTGCATCCTCGCTCCAGGCACTGCTCTTTGGTTTCTTAATTAATAAGCCTTGATAATGAAAATGTGTTCTCCCCAGAGTAGAGTTTCCAGTTAGGGAGGCTCACCTGTAAATGTCGTGCCAGGTCAAATATGCTGAGATCTGGGCCAAGTCCTGCTTCCTGCCCACGGCCAAAGCAGGTACTTCATTTGGGAGGTGACCCAGGGGGATATCTGAGAGGCCTGCCGGTCCCCGAGGGATGAAGCCGCTGGCCTTCACACTCTGCTCTGGCTTCCATCAGCTCCTTCCTACCTGTGAACTGCCTGCTTTTATGTTGCCATTATTGGAGATATGCTAGGGACTTCGTATGGAGCGACCCCCATAGGACAAACAGATTGTGGAAAGGTGGGAACCAGGGCTGGGAGGGTGGTGACCATGGCCAAAATGAGAACCGTGGTGGGCTGGGAGGTCCATCTTCTGTCTAAAGTGTTTTTTAAAATAAAACACATAGTGTCTCAGGAGCATGAGAGGGCAGGCCACAGACGGGGAGAACGCATCTGTAAAAGACTCATCTGATAAAGGCTGTTATCCAAACCGTGCAAGGAACTCTCAAAACTCAACAAGAAAATGAACAACCTGATTAAAAATGGAAAAAAGACCTGGACAGATACCCCAACAAAGAAGATACACAGATGGAAAGTCTACACGTGGAAAGATGGCCCACATCTTATGTTGTAGGGCGAGGCGCCACTGCGCACCCACCAGCCTGGTCAATACTGGAACTCTGACACCACTGCGAGCTGGTGGATGTGTGGGCGTCAGGACCGTCACTCATCGCTAGGGGAAGTGGGGCAGCTGCTGTGGGAGGCAGCGTGGC
>NW_022163048.1:0-3674 GCF_008728515.1 Papio anubis | reverse complement strand
GATCAGAGAGAGCTGGGGGTGCGACCTCAGCACTTGCTGCTTGTATTCTTGAGGCAGTGCTGTCGCTGAGGCACTCAGGAAACTCACCTGCCCTCCTGAGCCTCATATGCACACCCTGTGGACGGCAGCCTACAGGACCACTGGTAAGTTTTGTTGAAAAATCCCCTTTCGAGGAAAAAAGAATCAATTGTTGACAATCAGATATTATGACCACATAACTCACCTTAGTCATCTAAAAATAAACAGCTGATACCATTGAGTCTCAAGGAAGCAGCCACAGGGACCATAACAGGCTTATCCCACTTGGAAACCACCCCTGAAGACAGCAACCCTGAGTGCCACAGCTGACCCTGACAGATGAGAGGCCTCCGGGGCAGGGGCTCCACCTTGATGCAGTCACACTTCACAGGGCAAAGGGGCCTTTCTCCACAAGAAGCTGTGTGAAAATGTTAGCAACTGCTGCTGGGCGCGGTGGCTCACGCCTGTAGTCCCAGCAGTTTTGTAGGCTGAAGCAGGTGGATCACCTGAGGTCAGGAGTTTGAGGCCAGCCTGACCAACAGGGAAAAACCCCATCTTTATTAAAAATACAAAAAATCACCCAGGTATGGTAGTACATACCTGTAATGCTAGCTACTCAGGGGGCTGAGGCAGGAGAATTGCTTGAACCCAGGAGGTGGAGTTTGCAGTGAGCTGAGATTGCGCCATTGCACTCTAGGCTGGGCAACAAGAGCAAAATTCCATCTCAAAAAAAGAAAAATGTTAGCAACTGCTTTTCTTCTAGTTAAATTTATGACTGTGAAGTAACTGTAGCTTCGCATGTAGTTGTAAGAAATGGCACAGAGCAGGCCGGGCACAGTAGCTCAACCCTGTAATCCCAGCATTTTGAGGAGCTGAGGCAGGTGGATCATGAGGTCAGGAGCTTGGCACCAGCCTGACCAACATGCTGAAACCCTGTCTCTACTAAAAACAAACAAAATTAGTCAGGCGTGGTGGCGTGCACTTGCCCAGCTACTCAGGAGGCTGAGGCAGGAGAATCACTTGAACCCAGGAGGCAGAGATTGCAGAGAGCAGAGATCGAGCTACTGCACTCTAGCATGGGTGACAGAGTGAAATTCCGTCTCAAAAAAAAAGGAACAAAAGAAAGAAATGGCACAGAGCAATACGTTGTCCACCTGCTTCCAGTGGTTACATCTTGCAAAACTATAAACAGTATCACAGCCGGGCTCTCCCACCCTGGTCAGCCAAGCTCCCTGGGGTCATCCCGTGACACATACGCAGTGTGTGCGTGCTCATGTGCCCACCACAGCTGACACAGGCAACAGTCCAACCCACAGCTGAGGCAGGCAATGCTCCAACCACAGGTTCCCTCGCGCTGTCTCCCTCCTCCATCCTTAGCCCCTAGCAAACACCAATCTGTGTTCCATCTCTTTAATTTTTGTCTTTAGAGAATGCTCTATAAAAAACCGAAAACCAAACCAAATGTGATCTTTTGAGTTGGTCTTTTTTCACTCAGCATAATTCCTTTGAGATTCACGTGCGTTATCAGTGAGTGGTATTCCAAGCAACTACTTTTTGGGCAACCACTACTTACAATCATTCTGCACGCTGGCAAAACATCTTCTAAGCCACATTCAGTATCGCTCTTTCATTTAAGGGGGAGGCAAAAGAATTTTCACACGAACAGATGCGATGCAGTTTAGCATCCAATCATGAAGAAGGCCTGTCTGAGGGCTGGGACTGTGCTGTGCGTATCTGATATGGTCAGCGGTCCTGAAAACCCACACAAACTAACTCCCCCCTCAACCACAGCAGAAGGCCCGGGGAAACCCAGAATAGGTTCTCACGAGAAAGATTTTTTGTCTCAGTAAACAAGTACCCTCTAATGCAAATTTAACGACACTATTTTCTCAAAGCAAACTATAGTTCAACCCAAAACAGAATAAACATAAAACAATCACTTGGCTGGGTGTGGTGGTGAGGCTTATGCCTGTACTCTCAGCACTTTGGGAGGCTGAGGCAGGCGGATCACAAGGTCAGGAGATGGAGACCATCCTGGCTAACATGGAGAAACTCTATCTCTGCTAAAAATACAAAAAAATTAGCCAAATGTGGCGGCACGCACTTGTAGTCCCAGCTACTTGGGAGGCTGAGGCAGGAGAATAGCTTGAACCTGGGAGGCAGAGGTTGCAGTGAGCAAGATTGTGCCATTAAACTCCAGCTTGGGCAACAAGAGCGAACCCCCGTCCAAAAAAAAAAAAAAAAAAAAAAAGGACAATCACTCTGACGCAGGAGATACACACAAGTCAGCCATGTGCAGCCTCACCCATAAGCAAGTGCAGAACCCAGGAGACCAAAGGGCATGGTGACTGCCTGCCCTCCCACATGCCAGGGCAACTGCCAACGCAGCAGTGATTAGGATTTCACTGGATAAGCACCTACAACACGCCAAGAGTGATAACCAGGAAGCTGGCATGACTTTGCCTTGCCAAGGCAATGGAGGTTGCCATGCCATTCCTTCCAGGAATCAGAGTTATTAGTGAAGCCACACATGTCCTTGAGTAACCATAACATGACACACAAGGCTGAATGCAAAATCTGCTCAGGCCACAAAATTTTCCCTTTTCTTTGACAGGTGACCCTTGAACAACACGGAAATGAGTTGCATAAGTTCACTTATACATGGATTTTCTTCCACCCTGCTACCTCTGAGCCAACAAGACCAGTCCCTCATCCTCCTGCTCAGCCCACTCAAGATGAAGGCCATGAGAATGAAGCCCTTTATGGTGATCCGCTTCCACTTCATAAATAAGAAATATATTTTCTCTAACAACATTTTTCTATTTCTTAATTTTTTATGTTTGAGAAAGAAAGGTCTCACTCAGTTACCCAGGCTGGAGTGCAATGGCACAATTTCAGCTCCTCTGCAACCTCTGCGTCCCAGGTTCAAATGATTCTCGTACCTCAGACTCCGGAGTAGCTGGGATTACAAGCACATACCACCATGCCTGGCTACTTTTTTTTTTCTTTTTTTGTAGTTTTAGTAGGCAAGGGGTTTCACCATGTTGGCCAGGCTGGTCTCGAACTCCTGACCTCAAGTGATCTGCCTTTCTTCTTTAAAAAAAAAAAAAAAAAAAAAAAGACAGCCATGGTGACTCACGCCTGTAATCCCAGCACTTTGGAAGGCTGAGGTAGGTGAATCACCTGAGGTCAGAAGTTTGAGACCAGACTGACCAACATAGTGAAACCCTGTCTCTACTAAAAACACAAAAATTAGCTGGGCGTGGTGTTGCATGCCTGTGATCCCAGCTGTTCGGGAGGTTGAGGCAGGAGAATCACTTGGATCCTGGAGGCGGAGGTTCCAGTGATCTGAAATCACGCCATTGCACTCTAGCCTGGGCAACAATAGCAAAACTCCAGGCTGGGCACGGTGGCTCACCCCTGTAATCCTAGCACTTTGGGAGGCCGAGGCAGGTGGATCGCCTGAGGTCGGGAGTTTGAGACCAGCCTGACCAACATAGAGAAACCCCATCTGTACTCAAAATACAAAATTTGCTGGGTGTGGAAGCTCATGCTCGTAATCCCAGCTACTCAGGAGACTGAGGCAGAAGAATTGCTTGTACCTGGGAGGTGGAGGTTGTGGTGAGCCGAGATCACGCCACTGCACTCCAGCCTGG
>NW_022163047.1:0-3675 GCF_008728515.1 Papio anubis | reverse complement strand
AAGGGATAAAAGACAACAAATATGATGCAGTGTATACTGCTTGGATGATGGGTGCACCAGGATCTCATAAGTTTCCACTAAAGAACTTACTCACGTAACCAAATACACCTATATCCCAATAACTTATGGAAAATAAAATAATAAACTAAAATAAAATAAAATAGTTGATTTACCAAGCAATTGGTCTATTTCAGAGTCACCTCAATACAAGGAAAAACCGACCATCAAATATAGATAACTACCTTTTGAAATGATGGTCTATGTTGTTCTATGTATAATTGGCACTAATGCAATCTACATGAGTTTTTCATCAGAGGCTCTATGTGGTCTGAATATTGTTTTTAGATTGTTTACTTAACTGTTTTATTATCATGTCGATCGTGATCTAAAAATCATCAGTTGCATAAGCACCAATACTGCTTTCCGGTCTGTATTTCTTTATGTGGAAGCTCTAATGATACCACCTTACTTGTGTAGGCTCATGAGAGAACAGACACCCACATAATACTTAACTGATGCATTTACACAAAGTAAAAGCCAAATTATATCAAGTTATACCATATGAATTAAGTTTTTTGAAAAGAGAGAAGGACCTTGGGGGAATCTGTTTATCATGGAAATGAAGACATGTTAAATATTTTTTAATATACTGTAGGAGTTAGAATTACACTCTCATAACAAGCAACAGTTTAGTTTCAGGAAAAGAAATCATCTGTCACATTTAAGTTAATTTTATATGAATATCATTGGTTTTGTCATATTGTTTCCATTTAATTTCCAGCTACATTTTGGATTTTACAATTATAGAAGAATTATAAGAACGAATGCCTCCCTTGATTACTGTACATAAATAGC
Organism: Papio anubis; assembly: GCF_008728515.1. Lineage (NCBI taxonomy): Eukaryota > Metazoa > Chordata > Mammalia > Primates > Cercopithecidae > Papio > Papio anubis. Next base: position 2,820 of record NW_022163047.1, on the reverse strand, counting down.
ATCATGAAAACAACATTATAAATCAATTCTCAGAGATTGTGAGTGTATTTCTTTCTTTAAAGAGATGTAACTATTTTTAAAGAAAGATTAGTCACATTGATCTAAACTGTATTCTTCCAGGACTGTAAGCCTGGTAATTGGCTGCATTTTAATCAAAAGACACTTATTTGGTAAATATTTTTGCCTGGAGATCACCTATTATTGTACAGCCTGGGAGCCAAGAATGGAGTTTCCATTAAATGGTTTTACGTTAATACCATTAGACTTTTGGTAAGAACGTTTGCTCAAAGAGTGAAGAACACTGAGAGCAATATCAATTATGAATTTAAAGACAATGTAAATGATTTTGAGTGACTTTCTTTGCCTCTTGATGAATGGACAAAGATTACTAACACTGTTCAGTCCTTGTTCACTGGACGAGTCATGCTGACTTTTGAGGTGACTAAAGAATTAGCCTCTACAAATAGTCTATGTGGCACAAATACTGGCAATAATATTTTCAAATAATTTGGGAAAACATTAACTTGGTACAAACTGAAGTGGAATCTGCAAATTTTACCCACTAACATTGGTAAAAATATATGTGGAGAAAGACAATTTTACAAAGCTTGTGAAAATGTAGAGTACTTAAAGACTCTAGATGTATGCCGTGTTATTCAACAGCTAGTAATTTGCAGAAGATATTTAAGTCAATCCTATGTTATTGACTAGTAGTTTCCATTGTGAGCTTCATTTGCTTTCATAACCATCATCAGTTCTGTGAATTTTTGTCACAAGCAGGAACCAAATATCCCGATTTTCCTATCAGTTTGATAATTTCATGGTGGTAAAGTTTTATCGTGAATTTTTGAGGTGAGGATTGAGATAGAAATTTTTCTGAATGAGGAGGACCACCCTTAACCACCATTGGCAAATACTGGATGCTTTGGAGAGCAGCTTTTGCTGCAGACATCATAATGTGTCTTAATGAATTCAATCTAAAATTACAGTGTTTATATGCAACACTTATAGTGTGGTACAATTATTTTAATAACAACTAACTTTGTTTGAATCACAAATAAGTCTAGCTGTTTTTTACATTTACCAAAAGTAAAAAAAAAGCGAGACCTCCAGGCACACAAAAATTTGCAACACGTATAACTTCCAAACTGAATCTACATTTCCAGGATTGTTTTTCTGACCTTGAATATCTGTGCAAAGAGAATTTCCATACTTCCAACTCCAGTTGTGAGGTTGAGGAATTGCCATATCATCTTCAACTGGAAATAATTATAATATAATGACATGCTAAAAGGTAAATATTAAGAGAAGAATCTAATATAATTTTTTGAATGCATTCCCAATGATGAATATGCTCAATTAAAATCATATGTTTGTGGATTGACATCTGTATCTGGTAGTAACTATCTGTGTGAAAAGATGTTTCCAAAGATGAAACACATAAAATATCATTACATATCTGCATTAACAGATGAACATTTGCAATCAATTTTCAAGACAGAAACACTAACATCAAAACTCAATTAAGTGAAGTGTTGGCTCCCCTAACAAAAAAACTCAATTCCTCCCATTAGTAAATCTACATTACAAAAATGTTTGCTAAATCATTATCACATTTTAAATTTCATCAATGAAATAATTCATAAATATTTTTATTTAGTGTTATATAAGTGCTTTTATAATATCCTAGATTTTTTTCCCTTGGCCTGTAAAATCTAAAATATTTATGATGCGGCCTTTTACGGAAAGTTTGGTGACCCCTATTTTTGTCTCTTTGTATTGTTTTTCTGGCCTGTATTATATCCATATTGAAAACTTTAGAAATACGTGATTAATATTATCACATTTTTATTCTCAAGCAAAATGTCATAGCATGATATTTATCTTTCAAAGTAGAGTGTGGTGACCCAAAGACCTATCTAAACTTATTTCAGAGCTGAAGAAGAAGGATCATGGATTGAGCTGCTCAAAACCAAATAAATGAAAGACTTACTATGGATTTTGTTTGTTTCACGAAGATTGTTAGGAAAAAAAGAGCTGGGAAAAGTGAATGCAAATAGTCTAATGATATTATGAATTTAAAGAAATTTGCCTGGGTGCATGAAGGAAAGGATAAATGTTTAAAAAGAAAGGTAAGATAGTAAAGGGATTTAAAACAAATTTTTAACAATAAAGAAGTTAGAATACTGACAGTATGACTTTGAAATTCTTTAGAGCTTACATAGTTTGAAAATAAAATCTGTAATAACAAATAATTCTAGAACTTGTTTTAAACCTGTTTAACCACTGACTGAAACCTCACTTTAATGATCAGTCCTTTGTAATCAGCACAAAACAACCTGCTAATGTTAAAGATAACCTATTCCTGCCTCTGTCATCAGTATATCCCAAAACAAAACCTTCAAAAATCCCTATCTAAGCTCAACAATTTACTTTATTCATCAAAATTATTATTGACCATTATGGTTCTCCCTTAATTAAGCAATAATTATAGCTGGTTGTTTTTAGATATTAATATTAAGTGACAATCATATCATTTGATAGTCTTGAAGGTATCACCGGATTTTTTTGGAAAGTGTTACCTTCTTTATCCCTACTGCTAAAATTAAAATGTGAGAGGAGAAAGATAATCTAAAGAAAACAATGTTAAACAAAAAAGATCCTGGAATTGCTGCATATGAATGTCCAGAGGACAAATGATGACAAAATGAAGAAAGGGCTTCCAGGTAAAGACCAAAGCTAGGACACCCTCAATAAAAGACGGTCAAAAGATAAGGCCAAAAATATAACTGTAAAATTCTTTATTAAGACCTTAGGACG
>NW_022163046.1:0-3679 GCF_008728515.1 Papio anubis | reverse complement strand
TTACTTTTCTATTCATTGAATGTCAGCCTTATTAAGCTTGTCATATACATTATGAAATCATTCATGTCATACTGCATAAACAAATGTTCATTTCAGAGTTTTAAAGAGAAATGTATATAAAAGAACAATGAATTTTAATAAATCAAGGTCACGTAAGTCCTTTTTCATCCAACTAGGTGAATTGCTTCAGATTTTCCCTAGTACCAGAGTGTACCCGCTCAAGCTCTTTGAACCACTTAGGGCAGAAGAATCAAGCTCTGAAACGACATCCTTACGATGCTGATGCTGGTCACAACCTCTTTACCTCTGTGAGGAAATTGTAACAGTATGTCTTTTAAGGTGTTTTTATTTTACCAGCACTTAAGAAAAATCTCTAATACCTTTTAATGCTTTTTTTTTTTTTTTTTATAATTTCAAGTTGAAGTATTTTAAAAAACACCTTGTTTTGTAATGGTTTGACTCTCTTCAGATGTATTTACTCCACTAGATACATATTTGCCACTGGCTAGTTCTCCATCTGAGCTCAAGAGGTTATTCATCTCTCTTTAGATTCCAGTGGTTTTTCTTTTAACATCCAGGTAAAATAGAAATTGCTACAGTATACAGCCAAATTTTGGAGTTAAACATAATCAGAAAAGAAAATCCAGTTAAATTTATCAAGTGAGATTTTCAGATCCTAGATCTTGAATAAAGCAAAGATCTTTTCATCTTGATGGCCCCAAAGCTTGTTGGTCATGGTCTTTATTCCTGGCCACTGTCTTCTTAAATAGTATATTTTAAGCCCTCATTTGTTTTTGGTTTTGGATGAGGAAAGTCATGTTCTCTAAGTCCTCTCCCCTAATAAAACCTACCCAACAATAGTGCTTTGAAAAGTGGTAAATAGTTATCTTGAAGATACTCTTGCCAAATGCAAAGATAAACATTCTTTTTGTCTGCTTTATAAATATGAAATATGCCAGATCTATAGTATTTTAATGTGCATCTACTTTAAATGAGTCATCTTGGGGTTTTTATAATTCCTTTATATTCTTGCCCCTCTGTACTTGAAATAACAAAATGCCTTAATTGTATAGATGAGTTCTCTTACAGTAGACAGGCAGTTATATGCAGCAAAACCAATAAAGTTATTTTTCAACTTTCACAGTTGTAAAATATTTTATAACAGGATACAAAACAGCTAAGAAAACATGCCACATTTTATTTATTTTAGCATTTTCAAATAATTTGTTTTTGGTGTAAGCACAGGATAAAAAAGAAAGCATCAAAGAGAAGAGACATAACACCTAACATTCATAAAAATTAACAAAGTACATTTTGGATGATGTTTTTACAGGAAATATTTTAAATAAGTTGGTAGAATTTTTAAAATGGTACTCTATTAGCTAATAAAATATTCAGTACAAATATATGTTTGGATTTATGCATTAAAAAACTAATACAATTATTTTCAACTTTTGTATTTGTAAATTATTTTGGTACAGGAGACAAAGCATCTAAGAAAGCATGCCACACATTTTACTTATTTTAGCATTTTCAAATAATTTGTTTCAGTGATGTGTGGGGCAAAAAAGGAAAAGAGACATAACACCTAACATTCATAAAATTAACACATTTCAGATGATGTTACAGTAGCAGAGACTTGGAACTAACCCAAATACCCATCAATGATAGGCTGGATAAAGAAAATGTGTCACATACACACCGTGGAATACTATGCAGCCATAAAAAAGGATGAGTTCATGTTCTTTGCAGGGACATGGATGAAGCCGGAAGTCATTGTTCTCAGCAAACAAACATAAGAGCAGAAAACCAAACACCACATGTTCTCACTCATAAGTGGGAGTTGAACAATGAGAACACATGGACACAGGGGAATATCACACACTAGGGCCTGTTGGTGGTGGGTGTGAGTGGGGGGCAAGGGGAGGGAGAGCATTAGGACAAAGACATAATACATGTGGGACTTAAGCCCTAAATGACGGGTTGATAGGTGCAGCAAACCACCATGGCACATGTATACCTATGTAACAAACCTGCATGTTCTGCCCATGTATCCCAGAACTTAAAAGTAAAATAAATTTTAAAAAGTCAGTAGAACTCAACAAAAAAATGGATGAGCTGTATTAATAAAATGTTCCATACACATACAATGTTTTCATATATATTTGTTATTTTCATGTACTATCTGTGTTAAGTAACTGTAAAGCCCTTGAAGATCCTGTTTTCTGTCTTTTCTCATCCTTCACAATGCATACATTTTGAAATTGAAATTGTTCTGATATAAAGGGAGAAATCACGGGTTGCAGGGCTTACTAGCTGTGTTTACATTGGCAGTGCTGTTTCTTAGGCATTTAAAAATGATTCTGTGTAGTCTTACACAGAAGGCAATACACTATGATGGAAATAGTGTGAGCTATGCAATGAGACGGATCTAAGTATGAATACTGGTTCCTCCACTAGTTAGGTATATTGCTTACCATCTATTCAAAAGATACTCATTAAGCACTTACTGTATTTCAGGCACCGTGCTAAGGTTGGGTCATGTTGCTTAACTCCATGAGCTTTCTTCACCTGTAAAGCAGAACTCACAGTACCTACTTAGCAGGGTCATTATGAGGATTAGTGAAACAATGTTTTGAAGTACCTGGCACATAAAGGCACTCAACAAACACTAGTTTCTTCTGCACCGCCCCCTACAGCTCACTAATAACCATTTCAGTAATATCAAGTTACAGAGTGAGGTTAGCTCATTTCAGAATTCCAAATAGTCTCACCTTTATTTGATGTCATCAAATAGGAGAACTGGGCTGCAGCTCGTTCTTATACAAATTGTTCTACTGTATTCTTGCCTGTATATATTTTTTTATTCTTTTTAAACAGAAGATGTTCACTTAATGCAATGAAGCTTTTTCCATAGTTTCTAGGATCCTATTTTTGCACACTAATCTGAAACTATGGCCAGAAGTGAGGTGCACACAAGCTGCAACAATTCCTTCCATCATCCAGTTGTCAGAAGCTAATGCACAGCTCGACAAATAGTATGTGTCCTACCACTTTGCTGCTGACAGGCACCAAAAATCTGAGTACTTTAATAACAAAATGATGTTTATATTTTTATACATTACATGTGTCTATTATATATGAAGGACAAAATCATAGAAAAATTAGTTTTGAATAAAGCAACATTTTAAAGAAGGGGACAATTATATATATACACACACATAGCAAAAATGGCAATAGCTCAAAAGTGGTTAAGATATACAGACAGACACTGCGATGAACATCTTAGCTCATACTTTATGATTTTAAAGTTATAGATTTCATTAAGTTAAATTTCCTTTAAAAAATGGTGGACACCCTTAAAGCCTTCAATGCAGTTAGCCTCAAATTACCTTTGAAAAGGTATGTATAAACCTTTTGGATTGTATGTACCATCAACAGTTAGTGTGTATAACAATGCTTGCTTTACAACACTCTCACTGGGATTAATTAGCCTTGTTAAGAATATATTTTGCTAATTTGTGAGGCCCAACATAGTAGTTGTTATTATTTTCATTTGTATTTAGTCTATGTTCAGAAAAACTCACCATATTCTTTAGAAAGTGTACATCTCTGAAGCTCTGTATGGGTTCATATTCTTTAATTCATTGAGTCTCTTCATAAAGGATGGGGATTGAGA
>NW_022163045.1:0-3680 GCF_008728515.1 Papio anubis | reverse complement strand
TTACTTTTCTGTTCATTGAATGTCAGCCTTATTAAGCTTGTCATATACATTATGAAATCATTCATGTCATACTGCATAAACAAATGTTCATTTCAGAGTTTTAAAGAGAAATGTATATAAAAGAACAATGAATTTTAATAAATCAAGGTCACGTAAGTCCTTTTTCATCCAACTAGGTGAATTGCTTCAGATTTTCCCTAGTACCAGAGTGTACCCGCTCAAGCTCTTTGAACCACTTAGGGCAGAAGAATCAAGCTCTGAAACGACATCCTTACGATGCTGATGCTGGTCACAACCTCTTTACCTCTGTGAGGAAATTGTAACAGTATGTCTTTTAAGGTGTTTTTATTTTACCAGCACTTAAGAAAAATCTCTAATACCTTTTAATGCTTTTTTTTTTTTTTTTTTATAATTTCAAGTTGAAGTATTTTAAAAAACACCTTGTTTTGTAATGGTTTGACTCTCTTCAGATGTATTTACTCCACTAGATACATATTTGCCACTGGCTAGTTCTCCATCTGAGCTCAAGAGGTTATTCATCTCTCTTTAGATTCCAGTGGTTTTTCTTTTAACATCCAGGTAAAATAGAAATTGCTACAGTATACAGCCAAATTTTGGAGTTAAACATAATCAGAAAAGAAAATCCAGTTAAATTTATCAAGTGAGATTTTCAGATCCTAGATCTTGAATAAAGCAAAGATCTTTTCATCTTGATGGCCCCAAAGCTTGTTGGTCATGGTCTTTATTCCTGGCCACTGTCTTCTTAAATAGTATATTTTAAGCCCTCATTTGTTTTTGGTTTTGGATGAGGAAAGTCATGTTCTCTAAGTCCTCTCCCCTAATAAAACCTACCCAACAATAGTGCTTTGAAAAGTGGTAAATAGTTATCTTGAAGATACTCTTGCCAAATGCAAAGATAAACATTCTTTTTGTCTGCTTTATAAATATGAAATATGCCAGATCTATAGTATTTTAATGTGCATCTACTTTAAATGAGTCATCTTGGGGTTTTTATAATTCCTTTATATTCTTGCCCCTCTGTACTTGAAATAACAAAATGCCTTAATTGTATAGATGAGTTCTCTTACAGTAGACAGGCAGTTATATGCAGCAAAACCAATAAAGTTATTTTTCAACTTTCACAGTTGTAAAATATTTTATAACAGGATACAAAACAGCTAAGAAAACATGCCACATTTTATTTATTTTAGCATTTTCAAATAATTTGTTTTTGGTGTAAGCACAGGATAAAAAAGAAAGCATCAAAGAGAAGAGACATAACACCTAACATTCATAAAAATTAACAAAGTACATTTTGGATGATGTTTTTACAGGAAATATTTTAAATAAGTTGGTAGAATTTTTAAAATGGTACTCTATTAGCTAATAAAATATTCAGTACAAATATATGTTTGGATTTATGCATTAAAAAACTAATACAATTATTTTCAACTTTTGTATTTGTAAATTATTTTGGTACAGGAGACAAAGCATCTAAGAAAGCATGCCACACATTTTACTTATTTTAGCATTTTCAAATAATTTGTTTCAGTGATGTGTGGGGCAAAAAAGGAAAAGAGACATAACACCTAACATTCATAAAATTAACACATTTCAGATGATGTTACAGTAGCAGAGACTTGGAACTAACCCAAATACCCATCAATGATAGGCTGGATAAAGAAAATGTGTCACATACACACCGTGGAATACTATGCAGCCATAAAAAAGGATGAGTTCATGTTCTTTGCAGGGACATGGATGAAGCCGGAAGTCATTGTTCTCAGCAAACAAACATAAGAGCAGAAAACCAAACACCACATGTTCTCACTCATAAGTGGGAGTTGAACAATGAGAACACATGGACACAGGGGAATATCACACACTAGGGCCTGTTGGTGGTGGGTGTGAGTGGGGGGCAAGGGGAGGGAGAGCATTAGGACAAAGACATAATACATGTGGGACTTAAGCCCTAAATGACGGGTTGATAGGTGCAGCAAACCACCATGGCACATGTATACCTATGTAACAAACCTGCATGTTCTGCCCATGTATCCCAGAACTTAAAAGTAAAATAAATTTTAAAAAGTCAGTAGAACTCAACAAAAAAATGGATGAGCTGTATTAATAAAATGTTCCATACACATACAATGTTTTCATATATATTTGTTATTTTCATGTACTATCTGTGTTAAGTAACTGTAAAGCCCTTGAAGATCCTGTTTTCTGTCTTTTCTCATCCTTCACAATGCATACATTTTGAAATTGAAATTGTTCTGATATAAAGGGAGAAATCACGGGTTGCAGGGCTTACTAGCTGTGTTTACATTGGCAGTGCTGTTTCTTAGGCATTTAAAAATGATTCTGTGTAGTCTTACACAGAAGGCAATACACTATGATGGAAATAGTGTGAGCTATGCAATGAGACGGATCTAAGTATGAATACTGGTTCCTCCACTAGTTAGGTATATTGCTTACCATCTATTCAAAAGATACTCATTAAGCACTTACTGTATTTCAGGCACCGTGCTAAGGTTGGGTCATGTTGCTTAACTCCATGAGCTTTCTTCACCTGTAAAGCAGAACTCACAGTACCTACTTAGCAGGGTCATTATGAGGATTAGTGAAACAATGTTTTGAAGTACCTGGCACATAAAGGCACTCAACAAACACTAGTTTCTTCTGCACCGCCCCCTACAGCTCACTAATAACCATTTCAGTAATATCAAGTTACAGAGTGAGGTTAGCTCATTTCAGAATTCCAAATAGTCTCACCTTTATTTGATGTCATCAAATAGGAGAACTGGGCTGCAGCTCGTTCTTATACAAATTGTTCTACTGTATTCTTGCCTGTATATATTTTTTTATTCTTTTTAAACAGAAGATGTTCACTTAATGCAATGAAGCTTTTTCCATAGTTTCTAGGATCCTATTTTTGCACACTAATCTGAAACTATGGCCAGAAGTGAGGTGCACACAAGCTGCAACAATTCCTTCCATCATCCAGTTGTCAGAAGCTAATGCACAGCTCGACAAATAGTATGTGTCCTACCACTTTGCTGCTGACAGGCACCAAAAATCTGAGTACTTTAATAACAAAATGATGTTTATATTTTTATACATTACATGTGTCTATTATATATGAAGGACAAAATCATAGAAAAATTAGTTTTGAATAAAGCAACATTTTAAAGAAGGGGACAATTATATATATACACACACATAGCAAAAATGGCAATAGCTCAAAAGTGGTTAAGATATACAGACAGACACTGCGATGAACATCTTAGCTCATACTTTATGATTTTAAAGTTATAGATTTCATTAAGTTAAATTTCCTTTAAAAAATGGTGGACACCCTTAAAGCCTTCAATGCAGTTAGCCTCAAATTACCTTTGAAAAGGTATGTATAAACCTTTTGGATTGTATGTACCATCAACAGTTAGTGTGTATAACAATGCTTGCTTTACAACACTCTCACTGGGATTAATTAGCCTTGTTAAGAATATATTTTGCTAATTTGTGAGGCCCAACATAGTAGTTGTTATTATTTTCATTTGTATTTAGTCTATGTTCAGAAAAACTCACCATATTCTTTAGAAAGTGTACATCTCTGAAGCTCTGTATGGGTTCATATTCTTTAATTCATTGAGTCTCTTCATAAAGGATGGGGATTGAGA
>NW_022163044.1:0-3683 GCF_008728515.1 Papio anubis | reverse complement strand
TGGCTCAGGGACCACACTTTGAGAACCACTAATCACAAATTTCCTTTCATTCATTTGTTTAACGCATGGTTTTGCTCTGTCTCCCAGGCTGGAGTATAATGGTGCAATCAAGGCTTATGACAGCCTCAACCTCCCAGGCTCAAGCCATCCTCCTGCCTCACTTCCCGAGTAGCTGAAACCAGAGGTGCACACCACCACACCCGGGGTTTTTTTTTTATTTTTTGTAGAGACAGAGTTTGACCATGTTGCTTAGGTTGGTCTTGAACTCCTGGGCTCGAGCAATTCACCTGCCTTGGCCTCCTAAAGCAAACTTTCCTTTTTAAATACATTTATTTATGTTTTAAAAATGAGTTGACTTAAAGCACATGAATAGATCTTCAGCACCAACCACTGAGAGAATGCAAGTTAAAACCACAGTAAGATATCACTACATATCTATTAGAACAGCTCAAATCAAATGTAGTGGTAATATCAAATATTGGCAGACACTCTGGAAAATAGTTTTGCAGCTTCTTTAATTAAACATGCACCTCAATATATGACCTAGCAATTGCATCTGGGCATTTGTACCAGAAAATAAAACTGATGTCTGCACAAAAACTCACACATGATTGTTCATGGCCGATTTATTTGTAATAGCCTCAAACTGGAAACAACCAAATATCCCCCAATAGGTGAATGGTTAAGCAAACTGATAAATCCATTCTATGAAATACTAGTCAACAATAAAAAGGGGGCCAGATACAGTGGCTCACGCCTGTAATCCCAGCACTTTGGGAGGCCAAGGCAAGCAGATCACTTGAGACCAGGAGACCAGCCTGGCCAACAGGGTGAAACCCTATCTCTACTAAAAAAAACAAAAACAAAAACAAAAAACCCTGGGCATGGTGTCTCTCACCTGTAATCCCAGCACTTTAGGAGCCTGAGGCAGGTGGATCGCCTGAGGTCAGGAGTTCGAGACCAGCCTGGCCAACATGGCAAGACCCCATCACTACTAAAAATACAAAAACATTAGCTGGGCGTGGTGGCGGGCACCTGTAATGCCAGCTGCTTGGGAGGCCGAGGCAGGAGAATCACTTGAATCCAGGAGGCAGAGGTTGCAGTGAGCCGAGAACAAGATCGTGCCATTGCACTTCAGCCTGTCAATGAGAGCACAACTTTGTTTCAAAAAAAACAAACACACACAAAAAACAAAAGCCAGGTGTGTTGCTTTTGTCACAGCTACTCAAGAGGCTGAGGCAGGAGAATCACTTGAACCCAGGAGGTGGAGGTCGCAGTGAGCTGAGATCACACCGCTGCACTCTAGCCTGGGCGACAGAGCGAGGCTCCATCATTCATAAATAAATAAATAAATAAATAAATAAATAAATAAATAAAAACAGAAAAACAATAAAAAGTAACGTGCACAACTTGGATGGATCTCAAAGGGCATTTGCTGAGTAGAAAATAAAAGTCAATCTCAAAAGGCCACACACTGTGTGATTCCATTTATATACTGTTCTTTTTTTTGTTTAGTTTTTGTTTGGTTTTTGAGACAAAGTCTCACTCTGGCCTACTGGAGTGCAGTGGCATGATCTTGGCTCACTGCAGCCTTCACCTCTTGAGTTCAAGTTATTCTTGTGCCTCAGCCTCCGGAGTAGCTGGGAGTACAGGCGTGCACCATCATGCCTGGCTAATTTTTGTATTTTTAGTAGAGACAGGGTTTTGCCAAGTTGGCCAGGCTGGTCTCGAACTCCTGGCCTCAACTGATCCACCTGCCTTGGCCTCCCAAAGTGCTGGGATTATAGCTGTGAGCCACCATGCCAGGCCTTTATTCATTCATTCATTCATTGAGACAGGAATAGTGGAGGGGAAAAGCCAGGAATTAGTGCAGAAGAATAGCAGGAGGGGGATTTTCATGGTGGTGGAACAGTTCTGTGTCTTGATTGTAGTGGTGGTTAAAGGAGTCTACATATGTGATAAAATGGCATAGACCTAGACACATGACATTGTTAGATATTGTCCTACATTTATACAAAATAGAACCTTTGGAGGAAACTGAGTGAAGAGTCCATGAAACCTCTCTATACCATCATTGAAATTTCCTCTGAATCTGTATTTCCAAAAAAAAAAAGGTTAAAATTTTTAAAGTTGCTTTAGACAAAAATATTAAATAAAAATAATATTGATTGTATACAGGTCTGGCAAACCTTTGACACATTGAATGACTGGCATCTCTAACCCATCCAATGCACAATTGCCCCTAGCCAGGCCCTGTCCCAGGCTAGGTCACCTGCTGGAAGATAGGACTCTGGACTATGTCCTGCTTGGCTTTGGGGTAGAGATGACAGATAAAATATAGGACGCCCAGTTAAATTTAGATTTCTGATAACAAATAATTATTTGGTAAGTATGTACCATGCATATTTAGGACATACTTATACTAAAAATTATTTCTCTAATTCTCTTTTAACCGTCTTCACCAAGCGTTGATATTTCTTTAAATCCTTTAATGCATGTATGTAGTTACTTTAAAGTTCTTGCCTGCTAATTCCAATGTGTGAGTCATTTATGGGTCTGCTTTTTCTTTTTTGGAAATGGAGTTTTGGTCTTGTAGCCCAGGCTGGAGTGCAACAGTGCCATCTCAGCTCACTGCAACCTCTGCCTCCCAGGTTCAAGCAATTATCCTACCTCAGCCTCCCGAGCAGATGTAAGAATGTAAGAATGTCGTGGTCACAGTTGAGGGAGGTGATAAATCTCTGTGATTCCACCTGGAATACTGCGTTGCTCCTGGAAGTGGGAAGAGGGAGTTTCAGAGACTTCCCCTGGGCTCTTCCTACTATAGGGGCTCATACCCACAGGTCAGGGAGTAAAGTGAGAACTCTGTTAGCTTCTAAGCATACTCATATCAGTTGCATATTCAGTGACAGAGAAATGACAACCGGATGCGGCTGCGGTCTCTTCATCCAGGGTTCCATTTATTACCGAGCCTTCATGTGTCCTCAGTCTTGTTGGGGAGGGGACATGGTGGCATTGTGGATCTTATGGTGTCAGGGTCAGCTCTAATACTACATAAATGACCCTCAGTCTGGGTGTTCCCTTTTCATCAGTTACTGTTACTCTTATCAATGACCCCAGATCCTTCTGGAGAATAATTAATGAATACCATGTGATAATGTTGCAGGACTTTTTCCACGAATACCCAGCCTCCCCTACAATCCATGAGCTGTAGGTCTCAATTGTCTCAGTCTGAAAACTGGCTAGGAAATTGCGATTTTGTGTTGCAGCCTTCTGCGGGCCAGATCTCGTTGTTGTTGTTTCCTGCCACCACCTGGCATCTGCTGTTCTCGCCTTCCACCATTCCCACTGACACCATGAAGCCTGGTCTCATGGCAGCATCTCCTCTTGTCGATCCTGGCCTACAAAGGATAGTGTCAACTGAGTCTCTGAAAGATTCAGGTGCCCTTCTCACTAGTGCCTTCCTTGTTAGCCTAGAGAGGGGAGGTCCTGTGAGGCCTCCAAGGGCACATAGGCAAGTGGTGGATTCTGAATCTGCTGGCATATAACGAACCATTCCAACATTCCTACCTCCCTGTACTTTCCAGCTTCTCTGATGCTTTGCCAATGCAGTTCTATAATCTCCACCTAATTCACTGCAGCAACTGTTCCATCCACATTTCAAGGAGCCACTCCAGCAGTGTGTT
>NW_022163043.1:0-3687 GCF_008728515.1 Papio anubis | reverse complement strand
CACCTAAGATGAAGGGATACTGCTAAATCAGGTTTGTGGCCAAGAAATGTTTACCTGGAGTGGCAGGAGAGGGACTACCTGTTCATCAGAGTCTCTGCAACATTTTCTTTTTCTTCTTCTTTTTTTTGCGATAGAATCTCGCACTGTAGCCCAGGCTGGAGTCCAGTAGCACAATCTTGGCTCACTGCAACCTCTGACTCCCAGGTTCAAGTGATTCTCCTGCCTCAGCCTCCTAAGTAGCTGGGTTACAGGTGCATGCCACCACGCCCGCCTAATTTTTGTATTTTTAGTAGAGACGGGGTTTCAGGCTGGTCTCAAACTCCTGACCTAGAGATCTGCCGGCCTCGGCCTCCCAAAGGGCTGGTATTACAGGCATGAGCCACTGCGCCTAGCCTCTGCAACATTTTCTAAGTCAGTACAGTAGTTCTTTGAACCACCTTTTCAGTCAAAGAACTCATGAAAAAGTCCTCCAAGAACTTGTGACCTTCTGGAAATTGTCAAAATCTCTACAGGTGTCCAGAGTCATCCAGAGCTGTATTGCAAACCACTGACTGGGTTCCACCATTATTAAAGCAAATGCAAAATATGCCATGCCCACCAAAAAAAATCCAGAAGCCATGGTATTTAGCTCTTTCCATCTTTCTCGCCTCCTGTAGGTGGGAGAGTACTGAGTATGATGCCCTCCTACAGCCTCTGGAAGACATGCCAGTGCCTAGAGGTACCAGTAGAGAGGGGCCATGAAAGAGCGGATGATAGCCAGGTGGCTGGGAATGACATTGTCCTGGGGTTTACTGCTTGTCATGAACTCTGCCACTGGGCAACATGTACAGGTCTGGACCCGTGCCTTCTCTGGATCCCTGCCCCATCAGTCTGCTATCTTATCTCCTGAAAGCTGGTAGGTGTTGGTCAGCATGGTGTTGCAGGACAAGGGTTATATTAACATTTCCTCTTAGGCTGAAACACCAGAAGTTAACACAGGAGTCTCCAGGTGTGCACATGCCAACGTCCAGATTGTTTTTCTTCTCGTTCTAGATGTTCATCCTTGCTTTCTGGGACTTGAAATAACCCTACACTGCCAAATATTTATGCCCATTATCCACTTAGGGAAAACTCGTATGTCCCAAGTCCATAGGATTAGTATTATTATCAGTATTATAACCACTAGTACTAGTATCATGATGATCATCATTCCTGTTAATATTCATCAATATTTTTATTACTACCATTGTTAATATGGATTTTTCATTATTGTACAGCAAGGAATATAGTTTATCCATTCACAAATGGTGTTCAGTTACTAAAGATGACTACAAGGCATGCTCTGCAGACATATACACACACAGCTGTCCTGGAGACCCAGCTTTGCCACCAATTGCTCTTTCATAAGATGAGCTCCCCAGTACCCACCAGTTTTTCACGACTCGACCTGAGCTGGTTGAGCTAGACCTGGAAAAGTTTCCTATTCTCAGCTGTACCTGGAAAAATTTTAAAGACTCTTCCAAGGCCCAGTAATATTTTCGGCAGCTTCCAAGACCAGGGAGGGTTTCTTGGCCATTCAGAGCCATTCAAATATTCTAAGTAAACTCAAGGAACCAGAACCCCACTTGCAGTCATGAAATACCAGTGAATGGCCTCTGTGAGTCTCTTCAAGTTTTTCAAAGATAACTGCCTGGAAAGGCTGGCCAGGAAGTCACCCAAGCCCATCCCTCTGCAGGATGTTCTATGTCAGCTAGGGACCCAGTGAATGCCATTGAACAGAAGGTGGGAACAGAGACAGCATGCCTGAGCTTCTGGAAACATTCTAAGTGCCCTTGTTGGCCCAGAAAAGACTGGTGCTGCCATATGAGGCACAGATATGGCAACTTAGCCACTGTAGGAACCACACAAGGTTTAAAGGCTCCCAGGAAGTCCAGGAAGGGCAAACATGGCCTTTTAGAGCCATCAGATTCTATTCTAAGTCTACGTGGGAGACAGTGCACTTGGCTTCATAAAAACACCAGTGGAGGTGCTATCACTTGCCCCAGGATCCGGTCTTTTCCACCTCATCTCAGAGCCAGGCAGCCACCATTTCCCAAAGCTGCTGTGCAATGAAAGGGGAATATTCTAGGTGCTCTGTGCCCACGAAATTCTGTGGCTGCACTAAAAATGCTCTTCAGGAATCTGACAACACTAGTCAAGATTAAAGAAGTTCAATTCAACGTCACACAAAACCAATCACAAAAAAGCATAGTGAGACAAAATGATGAACACACCTGCTAATAATCATGAATGACAATAACAACAATGATGATCTTAGTGATAATGCCACCAACACTGTTAATGGCAGTAACAATAAACCTGAGGTAACGGGTGTTAGGGTCCCGACTCACCGAGATGAAGGATGGCCAATTTCTGGCCTTACAGAAATAAAGGAAAAGTAAACACCTGAAGGAGGAGGAGGTGAACCTGGAGCTCCCGCCGGCCTCTGGGCGCTCCTTGGTGGAAGGAGAGGGACTTGGTCCTGAGTCTGCACAGGATCCACCCGCACCAGAACCCGGGAGTCCCAGTCCCTGGATGGGCTCAGTCCCAGGCAGGCCAGACGCCCCGGAGCCCCGGAGCCCGGCCCGGGTCCTCCAGCCCTCGCTGCCGCCGCTCCTCGCGGAGCCCGGGCCCCCCGCGCCACCTCAGCCTCAGCGCGGCTCTGCGAGGGCAGCGCCGGATGCTCAGGGCCCAGCGGGGGCATCCGGCCCCAACGGGATACTGACGCCCTGAGGGCGCGGAACAGCGCGGCCTGCGCAGGGCCCGCCATCTTGGGCCTTGCAAAAAGAGCGGCCTCTTCAAGGCCCCCTCCCGGAACCTCCCCGGAGGCCCCAGCCCCAAAGCCAGGGCGGCGGCGCCTCCCTCACCCTGGGTAAAGAAAACTCAGGTGCTCCGTGGAGACCCGGCTCGCCGCGGGAAGCAGACCGCGCATGCGCCCTGCGTGGCCGGAACGATGGGTTTCATTGCCCTCTGCCGGCCATGAGGTGGCAGCACACGAGGTTTGGCCTTTACTGCTTAGCGGTGGACCTCAGTCTGAATTACTGAAATTCAGGTATGGATTATTCAGTACCTTTCTTTTGGAAGATCAAATGGAAATTGAGTACGATATCTTGTGCTTTAATTAAAGAAGATGAGAATAAAGAAACAAATTCGAAAGTTAGTATACAAAAGTCGATTGATTCCCTCTATATGAAGGGAAGAAGAGCTTGAATAAGAGAAGCATTCTGTGTTATGCTTTAATGCTGGAGATCTGCCACCATGCGTTTGTCAAATCCCGTAGAATTTCACAGCACAAATAGTACATCTTAATGTGGCTCAGGACTACATATAATGTCAGCCACAGTTTGAGGGTAAATTACATATTATTTAAATAGATTAAACAATAAGTAATGTTATGAGCTCTGCCTGGACACAATCCTTTCCTCTCCAACCAGTTTGCCAAGGGCTCGAATTTCTTGCTCGTTATCCTCACACTTGACGTAAACCCTGGCTGCAGAGTAAAATCAATCACTTGTGGAGATTTTTTAATATAATGATGTGTCAATTTCAACCATGGATAAGGCCATTTAGCCTTAGTAAGGCCTATCGTATTAAGATTGTGTCTGTTTTGCAAAATTTCAAGTCATCATCCCACTTGTTATTCAGGAAATATTTTCTCTTGAGTTTTAG
>NW_022163042.1:0-3692 GCF_008728515.1 Papio anubis | reverse complement strand
GAATGGTGAGCGAGGGCCAGTGCTAGGAAGACCACAGAACCAGTTTCAGCTCCCATGCTTAAGTTAATATGGTGGAGAACTCTACTACAATACCCAACAGCCGCTGCATTATCTTGTCATTTGGGCTTACGGGAATCATTGAAGGCAAAACACAAGTGAGCTGGCCTGTGACCAACTGCAATTATGTCTCCTTCTTTTACCTGAATTTCTAATTTCCTTGTTGGCTGGTGAAACTATCTCCCTCCAGAACATTAGGGGCCTCTTACGAAGCTACACGATCCTGTATCAACGCTATTGCTAAATTTTTTATGTAATCCTATGACCGCTGTTTTCCAACTCAGCCATCTCGCTTACTCAAGCGCAGAATAGCCTCAGGGGTCCTAGAAAATCCCAAGGTCAATTGAGTCAAACATCACAGAGGCTGGCATGGGGACAGACCAGTGGAGGAAAATGGAGCCTCAATTAGAAGGCCATTTTATATATCTGCTTGTGCTCACCTTCTTTGAGTCTATGACTGAAACCTCCACTTCAACTCTCCAAACACAGAATGTTCTGGAAGGAAATCTAATCTGTGCACCCAAAGTTGTCCTGACATTATATTTTATGGCCTCTTCGTCTTATAAATGGTAAACTTAAATGGTTATCATAAAATTTATTTTAAATTCCCCTTCTTCACATACCTTCTTATGGGAATGGGAGAAATTCATGGGGCAGAGTCACAGAGTCACAGAGACAGTTGGGGTTGTGCATGAGGCTGAACACATATAATTTTAAGGCTCTAGGATCTGGGGAACTTTTAATTAGAACTTTTTAGTAGTCTGCCTGATCTTTCCAACTTGGACAAGTCATCGTTTGCTGCATTACAAACACTCAAAACATAGTGGCTTTAAATGGTAACACTGCACTATTTCTCATGAGTCTGTGGGTCATCTGAGTGGTTATTCTGCTGGTCTTGCCTGGGCTCAGTCCTGTAGCTCCACTAGAAGCTGGGACAGGCTGGAATTATTGGGCCATTCCCTGCAAGTGGTCTTTCATTCTCAAAGAGTCCAGACTGGCTTCTTCATATTTTCACATTGTAGTGGCAGCATTTCAAGAGGACAAGCCCCAAAGCAACACATGTACCAACGTCCTCTTGACTCAGGCAAGCCATGTGGCCAAGTCTAGAGTCAGTTAGGAGAGGACCATATAATGACATAGATGCTGAAAGGTGTGATTTATTGAGGCCTGTTGGTGCAACAGTCTGCCACACAGTCTAATATAGAATTCCCCAGCATTGGAACAACATGCCCTGGGATGCTCAATTTTTTTAAGAATTTATTCTCCTGTGTCCTGGGATGATTTTTTTCTGCAGATGTGGAGTGTCTAGACAACTCATAAATTAGACAAACTATTGTGGGGCTTTCTGCAGGGATCTGCCTATTCTTCTCCTCCCTTCCCTCCCTCCCTCCCTCCCTCCCTCTCTCTTCCCTTTCCTTCCTTCTTTCCTTCCTTTTATTCCTCCTTTCCTTCCTTTTATTCCTCCTTTCCTTCCTTTCCTTCCTCTCTTCCTTCCTTCTTTCCTTCCTCCCTTCCTTCCTCTCTTCCTTTCTACCTCCTACCCTCTCTCCCTTCCTTCCTTCTTTCCTTCCTCATTCCCTTCCTCTCTTCCTTCCTTCCTTTGTTTTTTCCTTCCTTCTTTCCTTACTCCCTCCTTTCCTCTTTCTTTCTCCCTCCCACCCTTCCTTCCTTCCTTCATCATTCCCTTCCTCTCTTCCTTCCTCCCTCACTTCTTTCCCTTCTTCCTTTTTTCTTTCCTTTTTTCCTTACTCCCTTTCTTCCTCTCTTCCTTTCTCCCCCCTCCACCCTTCCTTCCTTCCTTCCTTCCTTCTTTTCTTCCTGTTGTTTTTTTTTTATGGAATCATTTGAATATTTGAGCCAAGTTATTAGGCTTAATCCCTCAAATGCTTTATTTGACAAATATACAAAATGAGGACCAAGAAAGCCATGACTTGCTGGGCTAATTTAGGGGACATTAGTGACTAGAATTCAGGTCTTTCAAGCATCACTCTAGTGAACTTTGCACAAGTAAATTACCTCCCTCTTTACATCCTGTGCATACCTGATCTCCAGTTATCTTTGTTTATGTTAAATTATACACCTGAGGACTTCTTATCTAATGTTTCTAATTAGTTTTCTATGTTTCTAATTATTTTATTTGACATTTCCTCTACTTCTCAATACTGAGAATGATCCTTTGTTAGTTCACAATTTTGAAATAATTTCGAAATAATTTCATTTTTATCACTTCTAACATTAAATTAACTAGTGGAGACACTAAAGGGAAATGGCCCCAAACCTGATTTTGTAGCACTGAACCAACTGTGTTCCCAAAACTATGTACCTTCCTGTTTATTATTAACTTTTATTTACCTTGTTTTAACTGCTATTCTGACTGCAAGACTGTGGTCTAATACTTGATAATTTAGGATTTTTTTTTTTCCCCAGGAAAAAAAGTTATCAGTTTGCATCAACCAAACCTCAACTTGTAACTGTAAGTAAATTCAAAGTAGCATTTTTTATTGATTTTATTTTTCATCAAGCCTAAAGGTATAATTCAACCAACAATGGAATGCCATATAGGAGCTAGACTTTTAAGTTCTTCTTTCTGCTGTGTCTTTTCTATGAGTCAGAATTTCCCAGTACATAAGACATTATGTGGGAATAGGTTAGCCATCTTTGGTAACCACATCAACACCCTTAGCTTGTGCTACCAAATTTAAAGCAGGAAGTAACCTGGGCATTAGAACAGCAGGTCCCCGAATAAGTCATATATTTATATACATATATATACATGTACATATGGTTCAGGTTGAAAACAAAACAAAACAAAAAACCCTACTTATTACCTACCTCCTGAGTGCTAATGCTAGTTCCATGAGGGGCCTGTCACCCACAGTTTGCTTTGAGTTTCATCATGATCAACATCATCATTGATATAGTTTGAATATTTGTCCCCTCCAATCTCACACTGAAATTTACCCAGTGTCGGAGGTGGGGCCTGGTAGCAGGTGTTTGGGTCATGGAGGTGATCCCACATGGCTTGGTGCTGTCTTCAAAATCCTGGGTTCTAAAGAGATCTGGTTGGTTGAAAATGTGTGGTACCTCCTACCGCCAACATCTCTCTCTTCCTACTGATCTCATCATGTGACATGCAAATTTCTGCTTCACTTTCCGCCACGTGTAAAAGCTCCCTTAGGCCTCCTCAGAAGCCAAGCAGAAGAAGCTTTTGCCATGCTTCCTGCCTGGCCTGCAGACAGAACTGTGAGCCAATTAAATCTCTTTTCTTTATAAACTGCCCAGTCTCAGGTATTTCTTTGTAGCAATGCAAGAATGGCCTAAGGCAATCATCATACCTATTATTAGCCACAGAATTCTCCTTGTCGCCGGGGCGTGGTGGCTCAAGCCTGTAATCCCAGCACTTTGGGAGGCTGAGGCGGGTGGATCACGAGGTCAGGAGATCGAGACCATCCTGGCTAACATTGTGAAACCCCGTCTCTACTAAAAATACAAAAAACTAGCCGGGCGTGGTGGCAGGCGCCTGTAGTCCCAGCTACTCGGGAGGCTGAGGCAGGAGAATGGCGGGAACCCAGGCTGGAGTGCAGTGGCGCGATCTCGGCTCACTGCAAGCTCCACCTCCTGGGTTCCCGCCATTC
>NW_022163041.1:0-3694 GCF_008728515.1 Papio anubis | reverse complement strand
CAGATCCTTGGGCAGCAGGGAGCCTGTGCGTATTGGGACTGTGCAAGGGCTAAGCTGAGGTACCTCCCCTGTAGGGAAGAGAAGAGAGAGAAGGTCACTGTGATGCCATTGGAATTGGGCTCAGAAGGCTGCAGCTGCCTGGCTCAAGGGGTGAAGCCAGGACCCATCGGGACCCACAAGGTGGACCTTGCTGAGCTCCTCCTCTCTCCCCTGGGTGCTGTCTCCAGCCTGGACTCCTCCTTCCAGACTTGGCTCTAGCGTTAAAAGTCCTCTCTGCCTCTCCAGGCAGCCCTGGGTCTCTGACTCTGGACTCCCTCAGCCCTTGGTTGAAATTGTTTGCTTCCGCCTGGCAGCTAGGAGGAGGTCCCAATTACCTCTGTGCCCCAGCATGGCCTGGAAGGCTCTAGCGAGCATGTGGAAGGGATGAGCGCTCACCACAGCCCTCAAGGCTGGCTCCAGGGACCCTTGGGTGGGTGATGAGCTGAGAAGGCAGCAGCTCCACGGTTCCCTTGGTTTGGGAAGAGGAGGATCCAGACCCGTAGGAACAGCTAATTCTGTCTTGCAGAAGCAGCTGCTTTGCTTTCATCCTGGGCACACACCAGTGCAGCCAACCCACCACCCACACAGCTGCAAGCCACACAGAGATTGTCTTTGGGTTCGTCTGCGATGCCTGTCTCTCTGCTGGCTTCTTAGGCCAACGATCGGGACGAGCCTGTCTGAAGACTTGATCTGGGCCTTTCTAAAAAGCCCTCAGGGTTACTCTAAGTAAGATCAAAGGGACTGGGGTTTATTTTTTTATTTTTTTTTATATTTTTTTTTTGAGACGGAGTCTCGCGCTGTGTCACCCAGGCTGGAGTGCAGTGGCACGATCTCGGCTCACTGCAAGCTCCGCCTCCCAGGTTCAGGCCATTCTCCTGCCTCAGCCTCCGAGTAGCTGGGACTACAGGCGCCCGCCACCACGCCCGGCTAGTTTTTTGTATTTTTAGTAGAGACGGGGTTTCACCATGTTAGCCAGGATGGTCTCGATCTCCTGACCTCGTGATCCGCCCGCCTCGGCCTCCCAAAGTGCTGGGATTACAGGCTTGAGCCACCGCGCCCGGCGGGACTGGGGTTTAATCTAGCCTCTGACCTCAGGCAAGTCACTCAACCTCTTGGGAATGGCTTTCCCATCTCTCAAATGGGCCCAGCAATACCAAACACGGATTGGTCACCCCAAGTCCATTCTTCCTGTCTTCCTTACTAACGAGACCTGATTTTGTTAAGAGAGGTAATGTGCGCAACAAACCACCATGGCACATATTCACCTATGTAACAAACCCGCACATCTGCACATGTATCCCAGAACTTAAAATTTAAAAAAAAAAGAGAGAGGCAATGTGCTCAGCTGTAAAATGACGTTTTCCCAGTCTCCCTTGCTGAGCAGCATGGCCACGTGAATGCATTCTGGCAATGGAGTATAAACAGGAATTGTTGGGCATTGCTTTAAAGAAGGCTGCTTTCCCTTTTTCCTTCTTCTTCCTGCCTGGAGTATGAGTGTGATGACTGGAGCTCCAGAAGCTATCTTGTAAGCACGAAAGCAAATTGAAAGCCTGGCCTTTTCAAGGAGAATTGTTAGGTTTCCCCAAGGCTGTTCTCTTGGGGCTTAGCAGGCAGGCAATCAGATAACAGTCTTTCTCAGAGCCCCTCAGCTCTCCCATTTCTCAATTTGTATAGGCTGTCCTCTATTTCTAGTATGTTCTTCCTAATGTTGTCTGCCCAGTGAACTGCTGCTCACCTTTTCAGACTCAGTTCCCGAGTGGCCTCCTCCAGGAAGCCCCTTATCCTTGCTCCCAGCTAAAGTGACTGCCCTTCTTGGTCTTTCTGGTCATGTGCTGGCAGAAGGCTGAGCCCGTTGTGGGAATTGCCCTGTCCCTCTAGTTGTGCCTGTCCCTGCTCTCTGCATGCATGAGGACTGGCTTCCATCCCCTTCACATCTCTGTGGCTGCAGGAAGGCTGCAGCAGGCTCCCAGGATTCCAGTGGGCATCGCCCATACTTCGCCTCAACCTCCCCCCATCTGTGATGTGGCACTGGCTTGACCACCCACAGACCACGGCGGGAGCAGCAGCCCATCAGCACCTGTGGTTTCCCTGGCGTGGGGCCTGCTCAGCTCCTTCTCCACTCAAGGCCACCCTTCCCAGGCTGCCTGGAATCCCAGGGGTCCCCTGCCAGGCCAGTCTCAGCCTGATGGTCCCAGGAAACCCTCCATTCCGCACAGGTATTCCCCAGGCGTGCAGACTTTGGAGCTTGCTTGAACCTGTCATTCATGCATAAAGCCTCCCTTGGGCATGTGGTGACAAAGTGCCTCAAATGCTGGATTCCCTTAAAGAAGGTCTCTCTCTCGCGACGGCGGCCTCCCCCCTTCCACCACCTGCCCTCTGCCCCTGCCCTCTGGTCCATCCAGGTTGGTCTCCACTTTCCCCCTTGTGCCCCCTCCACACCCTGTCCTGAGCCACCTGTGTCTGCTGCCTGTCCACCCTCCTCCATGCCAGTGGGCTCCTGCCACCTGTTCAGGGATTCAGGCTTCCCTTCTTAGCAAGTACAGTCCAAGTGTGTTAGCCTGCTCTCCCTGGTTCCACCCATCCCCAAATCTAGTCCTCCCAGGACCATCTTCCCTCCCAGCTCACATCCTCCAGAGATGCTCTGCACTGCTGGCAGGATCCGGTCCCTCCACCCAGCCTGCATGCCAGACCTTCCCCTGCCAGGCTCTTGTGGTCTCCACACCCTGCCTTCAGGCAATCAAATCCCAGCTACTAGAAGAGCTGGCTGTGCCCTGGCACCCTCCCTCGCTCCTCTGCCTTGAGGGCTCTGCTCCTCACCTCTCCATGTTGCACATCTAAGCCCAGCCATCCTGAGCCTCAGCCTCAGCTCTGATGCTGCCTCTGACAAGTTGCCTTCCTTGAAGGGGAGCACCCTGGTCCCAAAGCCCCAGAGCACTAGAGCTGAGTCTCTTTCTCTTTCTCCAGCCTCTCTCTTTCCTTGCAGCACAGAGTTGGGGTCCCTTCACATAACAGCACCCTCACCCTGCCTGCCCCAGGTCACACACGAAGTTCAAGGCCGAACCCAGAGCAAGAGCGACCAGAGAGTCTATGGGCTTGGCCCAGACCTCCGCCTGGAGGCACACAGATGATTTCTCCACCTTTCCTTGGGGCTCAGGAAGGTTCAGCACTGTATTGAACCTACCACTGCCCTCCTGACCATAAGCTGACTGGACCCAGAGCACAGGTCAGTTCATCAGTGCTGGGCCACAGTCCAGGCCTCACAGAGGTGGCTTTGTCATGGGGGCTCGAAACCCCACCACACTCTTCCTGGGCACCACCCGACTATAAGGCCCAGGCAAGATCTTGGTGTCTGCTCAGTGCTCTCCTCTGACCACTCAGGCCTCACCCCCAACCATTTTTCCTCTGCCCCCTCCTGGGGGCAGCCAAGGCCATTGTGCTCACACCCTCTTCTGGCATGGTTAGAAGGCATGGCGGAACCAGAAAGGATAATGCCACTCCCAGAAGGAGGTGGCCCCTCCTCCTGGCACTGCCCACCAGCCTGGGGGACCTGTGGTGATGTTGTGAGGGGCTGCCTCCGTTCATCTTTGTGGGAGGGGGAAGTGCCAGCTATGGGGTTCCAGGGGCCTGCTGACTGCTGTCCACTCATTTCTCCCTG
>NW_022163040.1:0-115307 GCF_008728515.1 Papio anubis | reverse complement strand
ACAGACTGGAGTGCAGTGGCCGGATCTCAGCTCACTGCAAGCTCCGCCTCCCGGGTTCACGCCATTCTCCTGCCTCAGCCTCCGGAGTAGCTGGGACTACAGGCGCCCGCCACCTCGCCCGGCTAGTTTTTTGTATTTTTAGTAGAGACGGGGTTTCACCGTGTTAGCCAGGATGGTCTCGATCTCCTGACCTCGTGATCCACCCGTCTCAGCCTCCCAAAGTGCTGGGATTACAGGCTTGAGCCACCGCGCCCGGCCAAATTAGCTAATTTCTTTGTGCCTAAGTTTTTCTATTTATGCCAACAATATACATATTCCTACCCTAGACGTTTCCTGAAATTACATAATATAGTTTACTGTGGGCCAATAACTCAAGGCCCTGGGCTCTCAGGGTTGGGAAGTACTTTTAGAATAAAGGTGGGCAAAATGTTCATCCTCTTGCCAATCTGAATTGAAAGATCCAGAAGGTATTAAAGAAGATCAAAGCCTCCTGATTGGCAGCTGCTGGCAAACCAACAGGAATCAATCAAGGCAGTTGTTACCTGGCTTATGACAACTGCCCTGGCTGATGCACAGAACAAGAAAGTGGAGCTGTCCACAATGCTCTCCTCCCTGTGCAGTCCCCCTTTGAGAGCCAGTCCCTGAAGCATGGGCAGAGTAGCTGCTGGGGCTTCTCTCATTGCTTCCCACAAGGGCCAGCCCTGGGATGGACTGGATTTCTGAGTATACTGTGCGCTGTTCCAAGCAGAAACGAGACTCTCACGGGGAACACTTAGTACAGAATCTGATGCATATTAGGTATACAGTTTTGTTGAATGAGTTTGTATGTGTGGTGCTATACTAAGTAGAGCTGTTTCTCCTTCTCTCATTAGTTCTTTCACCTCTGGGGCTAATGGCCCAAGAACTCACTTCAACAATAGTGGGTGGGGGTATACTCTTGATATGGTCTACACTCAGAGTGTACTTGGCTGATGTTGTGTTCGGAGCACCCAGTACATGATAATGGTAGATAATAAAATCGATTAAAGTAATGATAGTAACATGAGAGAGAACATCAGACATGTAGGCATTTATATTACATAAATGCATCTCTTTACATTTTTTGAATTAATTAATAATGTTCATAGTCACAAGAATGCTCAAGAAAATGTGAGTAACCTTCCTGCCTCAGACCTTCAGTTGCCGTTCTCACCTTCTCAGAGACAATCACTGTGGTGGTTTTAAAACACAGTTGCAAATTCTTTGACACTCTTCCCAACAGGAGAGTGATATGCTACATGACACTGATGTATTCTACGTAAACTTTTTGTCTCCTTCCCCTTTAATCAAGACACACTTATGACTGCTTTGGTCAGTAGGGCATAGCAGAAGTGAATCTATGTAACTTCTGGGACTGAATCATCATAGACCATGCAGCTTCTGCCTTCTGTCACTGCAACACTCACTCTTGGAGTCCTGACTCACCTCTTACATAAAACATTTCACTATCCTGAGGCCATCATGCTGTGAGGAAGCCCAAGTCACATGAAGAGGCCATGTTTAGGCATTCCAGTAGACAGTCCCAGCTGAGCCTAGTCTTTGAATAATTTCTGCCCAGGTGCCAGAAACGACAAAGAAGCCTCCAGATGATTGTAGCCCCAAGATGAGATACACGTAACCCTTCAAGTCTTCCTACTCAGGCCACAGACATTATGGAGCAGAGACAAGCCATCCACAATGTGTCCTATTCAAATTCCTGATCGACAGGATCCAAGGGCAGACTAAAATGATGGTTGTTTCACACCACTAAGTTTTGGGGTAGTTTGTTATGCAGATTTGATAACTTGAACAATCAGTATGATTGTGTGTCTGCTGAGAGAAATTTGTGTCTTCTTATATGTCACTTTCTCTTTTTCCTTAAACTTAAATTTTTTTTGTTACATAATAGTTGTACCTATTTTTGCGGTACATGTGAAATTTTGATACAAGTGTATTTCCTTTTTCCTTTTAACACAAACTGAAGCAGACTATGCACCCTGTTATGTACCATACGTTTTACAAGGAAACTATTTTAAAAATGCTTTACTTACAGGTTTGCGAACATCAGGTAAGGTAATCCAGAGAGGAAACACTATGGGGAAAACGATCAGAAATGTGACTTGCTTGCGGGTTTCAGAAGGCCAGGCAAGGCTAAGAGGCTGGTCCTCCTCATCATCAGCTGTCTCTGTGGTCTGTGGCAGAAAAAGAGGTAAAATTAAACAAACAAAAATGTTAAATGTACATAGGCACAACAGCAGGAGCACAGAACAAGGGGAAAACTCCATGTCTTATCAGGAGTTTTCTGGACTCGTTCCAGTAGCTTCATATGTGTGTTTTTGAGGTTTGTAAGAAAACCTCATTTGTCACAGTCTGAGTCCTAGGAACAAATAATACATTGCCCAGTCATGAGCATGTAAGAATTTTCTTTTCTCTCTTGAATGCTCTTCAGCTTCTCATGTTCATCAACCGATTATTCAACTGGAGTGGGCTTACAAGTACAATTCACGAGCTTCTTATAAGAAACTATCTGTGGAGGAAAAGACTTGATGACCACCGTCTCCCCCATCTTTCCATTTCCTTGAAGATAGAGCCACAAGCTTCAGGCTCCTGGGGAAGGAGAGCACTGATAAAAATTAAAATTTCTTTGTTTCTCTTTTTTTTTTGAACACTGATTTTCATCAGGCCAATGAAAGTAACCACAGAAACAATTCAGTAATACTACTAAGAGAGATTAACTTCCCACTGGCCTTGGAATAACTAAGTGCATAGATTTTTGTGTAGTTGTGTTTTTTTCTTTCATTGATACTTTACATATTTATGGGGTACGTGTATTTTTTACATGCATTGAATGTGTAATGATCAAGTCAGGGTATTTGGGGCCTCCATCACCTTGAGTGTTTATCATTTCTATGTGTGGTAACATTCCGAGCCCTCTCTTCTAGCTTTGAAACATACAGCATGTTGTTGCTAGCTATGGTCACCCTAGTCTCCTAAGGAACATTAGAACTGATTTCTTCTATCTAACTGTAAGTTTGTACCCATTGACTGACCTCTCTTCATTTCTCCCTCTCACCCTCACACCCTTCTCAGGTTGTCAGTCACCTGCTTAACCACAGTTAAGTTCTAAGCCATTGTACTTGCAGCCAAAGACAACTTACGCAAACATATGCCTCAGTCCTCAGAAACAGAAGGTAGAAGTCGAGCAAGACATTGAACCTGCACAGGGTGTTGGAGCCAGGGAAGAAACTTCAGAGTCTCTGACTTGGCAGCCAGTGGCCAGCGTTTTATTTGTCAGCCACTGAAGTCAGTAGCTTCTGAAGTCAGGGCTGGAAGAGATGGAGGATCTGGGCCTAGCAGGGGGTGACTATTAGACTGTCAGCTGAGCCCTCAACACTTCCAAAACAGCACTGTAGACATCATCAATCACTCCCTTCCCTGCTTGTTTAAAAATGAAAGTGCAGCAGTGGACCACGCATCAGATCTAAAAATATCAACAGGAACTTTTCCACTGATGCTTCCTTTTGAGACCATATAAATAACTTTAGAAAGCTCCCACCCCTGGGGCTTTTGCTTCCAGCACCACACACTTTTCAAACAGTAACAGTGCACCCCTCCAGCACCTGTGTCCCTACAGAGGTGGCAGGAGGGGCAGGCTCAGGTCAGCTGGCCTCGAGGCCGGGCTCGCAGCAATGCTACGTCTTGTTTATTGACCTGGCAAACCTGAGGTACTGCCGAAAGTATGTGTAGTGGTTTATACAGTCTCTTCAACTCTCTCTAGGGGTTACAATTTGAAATAATAATTTAAAAAAGGGATGCCAGGCCATGTTGAAAAAGGTTGGTAACAACAGGTTCTTCTGCTTTGGGTATATGTCCTTGGCAGTGGGTAAAAGAATTTGTAAACAGCAAACATGATGGAATTTAAAGGGATTAGGTATAATAATAAGGCAGAATCAGGAAGTTGGCACAGTTTAGTTTGGTGCCCTGGATCCTTATTAAATACACACCTCACACTCCCTGTTTCTTTGCTATGCAATTCACATATTATTCCATCCATTGCTTTCTTCCATCCTGAAATGGAAGAAATCTTTGATGGAAGCTTGGTGTGCTGGCTCTGGTCCCTCTTCTATGCCACCTCTGTCTCTTCCTTGTGGATATAGCAGGTGTACAGAATATCATTCCCTATTGGGCTCACTAGCCTCCCAAGGTGTCAGCTAGCTACGTGAATAATCTTTGTGTCATGGGGCCAATGTGGATTAAGGAGACAGGTATGTTTTCCTGTCTGTTCCCTCCCAGGTACGATCCTTCTTGTTTAACCCAAATGAATGAGTTTCCCCTTACCTCCTGGAAGTTGTCCCAGAAATAGGCATGGGAGCCTTGGGGCATTGCATCATTCTTAATAAATACCCGATCTCTCATGAGAGATGATTTTTTTTTTTGAGCAGAGGGTCAGTCAGCTTCCCTGAAGACCCATCAAGCTGATGAGTTCATTAAGGCTCCTCCCTGTTCTGGGATTGATGCCTTCCCCGAGCTCTGTTCATCACTACCATCCACAATCTAGCAACTTCTCTCTCAACTTCAAGCTAACCATTTTCTGAAAAAACACAAAAGCAACTCTTTATGACTCATATCATTTTAATGACACCAACAGATGGTGACATTTCATCAATAACCCTTCTGCTTATAACCTACGGATTAGCTCCTTTCTCCATCTGCCAAAGTCACCAGGCAGGCATTGCCACTAGCAAATAGCAGAAAATAATAGTCTGTTTGGATGTATAAGCTCTAAACACACTACTGTCCAATGCAAACAATTAGCTATATTGTACAGCTTCCAAAGCTGCATTGGAGGTAGCTGTTGCTAGGGCAGAAATGGATTAGGAGAAGAGACTATGTCTCAGGCTGTGCCGACAGGGCCCTCCATGGAAACTTCACAGCCTCCTGGGGGCCAAGTCCTGCTACAGGGAAGTACGGGAGCCTAGAATCCTGGGGTGGATTTGAGAGGTACCCCAGGGAACAAGGCTGTTGGCATACATTAGGTGAAATTGTCTTTGCCAAGTAAAGTCTCACTCTGACTCAATGGGAGGCAGCTTGCAAGCTGGTTAGGGAAGTGGAAGAAAAAAATACTGTTCCAAGTTTGAGGCTCATTTTGTCTTTGTTCAAACTGGATGCTCCAGGGGAGAGGCAACTGAGGTTAGGGCAGCGATCTTCCAACTTTTCCTAGAGTTGTGATATGCTGGCTTTGACCTTGTGACAACTCACCCTTACCTCCTAAAACTTCTGCAGGGTGTCCATAGAAAACAAAACAAAGCAAAATGGTCCAGAAAGGATTCAAATGGCTTTTGATATAAGGGCTTAAAATAGTTTGATATCTGCTGGGGTCTCTGAAGTAGCCCTAGAATTGTGTAAAGCTTTAGGGCCTTGTAATCTTTGATATGAAAAATCTGACACAAAAACATATGACTTTAAGTTCCCACATGGTGGGTGGTGGTATGTTGGTTGTCAGAACTTAAAAGAGCCAGTGCAGCATGCTGGGAGGAGTAGGTGGTAGAGAATCAGGAATCCTGAGTTCCAGTGTCTGCTCAGGCTGTGATTCCATGAGCAGTCACCACCAACACCTGCAAGCAGTCACTGAGCACCTACAGGTGCAAAGCACTGCATTTAATTCTGGGACTCGTGCTTTCGAGGAGTCTTGGATTTAAAAGGTGAGACAGAACAGAAGATTCCAAAGAATTACTGCAGTATTTATCCAGTTACAGGGATGCTGGCAGGTTACGTGGCAAGAGACTACTGCTTGTCTTCCTATATCTATTCTGCCTATTGTGGACTGAATTGTGTTCCTCCCAATCATGCCCCTTCCTTCCTCCCCAACCAAATTCATATGTTGAAGCTGCAACCCCCACCTCTCCCCATCAGTACCTCAGAATGTGACTTATTTGGAGATAGGATCTTCAAAGAGGTAATTAAGTTAAAACAGGGCCACTAGGGTGGGTCCTAATCGAATCTGCCTGGTGTCCTTACAGGAGAAGATCAGGACACCTGGAGAGACACCAGGGGTTCCTGTGCACAGAGGAAAGGCCACATGAAGATGGGGGCACAGCAGGAAGGTGGTGCCAGCAAGCAAAGGAGAGAGGCCTCCGAGGAAACCAACCCTGCCAATGCCTGGAGCCTGGACTTCTAGCCTCCAGAACTGTGGTAAAGTAACTTTCAATAAAAAGTGATACAAATAAAAAGCGATACAGTGTAACAACTATTTACATAGCATTTACATTGCATTAGTCATTCTAAGCAATCTAGAGATGATTTAAAGGATATGGGAGGATACATATTTGTTACATGCAAATTCTACCCCATTTTATATCAGGGGCTTGAACATCCATGGAATTTGGTATCTTTGGGGATCTTGGAACCAATCCCCCATGGATACCAAGGGACGACAGTACTGCCTTTTGGCTTTAACAAATAGAAAGCTTGCTTTTAGCTAGGCCTGGAATAATTTCAGCCTTCTTGGCCAGGTGTGGCAATGTGATTAAGTTCTGGCCAAAGGATGTATTAAAGTGTCCGCCACACAACTTCCTAGATCTGTCTTTAAAGGGTGGGGGTGTATCCTTCCGTCCTCCTTCCTGATGGCTGGAGGGGACATTTTGCCCACAGCAGAAGAAAATCTTGGGCCATGGGGTAGAGGAACAATATGTGAGGCTCTGAGTTTCTGACACCCATCAAGGGCCATTCGAGCCCTGGACTGCCTGTATTGACTTGAGAGACAATCTGAAACTTACGATTGATTGCAATGCTTCTGGGACAAAGGCACCCACATGCTGTGACTTCGTTTACTGAGCAGCCTGGGATCGCTCTATGAATTACACAGGAAGGCAGGAATCTGGTCTCTCTATAAGATATCTTATTAATGCAGGTCAGGGGACCACATGTAAACACTAGACTAGGTGTCAAAATGCGGGACTTCACATGGGTTTTCTCGCTGTTTATAGGAAAGTCTGCCCAAGTCATGCACCCAACAATGACAGTGCTGGATCTGTGCTCACCGTGTTCCAGTCTTACTACTGTCCTTTCTCATCCTGAGCTGTATTTTCTCAAAACCATTCATTTTATCCTTTTTCATTAGACGTATTTTTGTAAGTAGCCTCCAATCTTGTGAAAAAAGGTGAGGCAGGACTAAAGAAATGTAACATTCTTCAGTGGTGTAATAGAAATTTTAGTGTAACTGTATCAGGTTGAAAAGCCTTGAGAGCCGGGCTCGGTGGCTCAGGTCTGTAATTCCAGCACTTTGGGAGGCCAAGGCAGGTGGATCACTTGAGGGTCAGGAGTTTGAGACCAGCCTGGTCAACATGGTGAAACCCCATCTCTACTAAAAATACAAAAATTAGCTGGGTGTGATGACAGGTGCCTGCAATCCCAGCTACTTAGGAGGCTTGAGGCAGGAGAATCACTTGAACCCAGGAGGCACAGGTTGCAGTGAACTGAGATCTCGCTGCTGCACTGTAGCCTGACAACAGAGGCTCTGTCTCAAAGGAAAAAAAAAGACTTGATAAAGAGAATATAAATGTTATTCTAAGTGACAACTGGTAACAAATGGATAACCACCTTCTAGGACTCATTTATCAATACTGGAGGTTGAAATCTGGAGGTTCGGCCATCAGAACTCTTACGGAGCACAGAAGAGAAGAGTTTCAGAGGTCAGTTAGCATCTACTGGAAGGGGTAAAATCAGCTTGCCTTTTTTTTTTATCTGGTAAATGGGAGAGGTACAGCAGTAGCCGGTCCAGATTCTCATAGCATCATGAGAATCCATTCAGCTTCTTTGCATGTGCATCTTACACTTTTTCCACGTGAATTTGGTATAGATGTTTGCCCCCAAATAAACATCAGGTCTTCGGTGGAGGGGCCTGAGCTGGATTCACTAGTTCAGAGGTTGCCTCAGAAGCCAGAAAAATATTTCTTGGAGGCAACGCAGTTTCTTACTTGTTTTTGTCTGTGAAGGGCACTGAGCAATATTCCAGAGTGAAGGAGAACTTGCTTTAACACTATCTCTCCTGTCAGAGAATTAAAGTGAAAATCCAGGAGGCATCTGAAAGTAGGCCTAATTCAAGTTCAGTTTTAATTGACTGGTAATAACATCTCAACACCAATTCACAAGGAGCAATCTCAGAGGATCACCCAGATTTGCCTAAATCCCAGTTGAGGCTTGATTCAGGCTGGGAGTGAAGTTCTTACATCTCTCTCCCGGCTCACTTCAACACTTAGGAGTGCCACCTCTTATCATTGGGAAGCCCTTTCAGTGTGGCATGATGCTGGGTCAAAATAGAATGTCAGCACTTACGTATTTATGTAAAAACATAATTCATTGACTTTAAAAACATTAGTGCATCTCACTGCTTCTAGGCCCTGCCAGACCTTAAACACTACCTTATTGCAAGGCAGAGCTTAATTGTCTCCTGGGATGTTTTAATGTGGATTACCTTCCTGTACAATAACTTGTTACTCAATTAATCATATGGACAATAATAGATCACAACAGACAAGCTGCAATCATAGATGTCTGCAGTCCTTTAGAGCAGGAGCTTTAGGCCCCAAGAGAAGAAGGAGCTCCAGAATTTCAGAATTGGAAAAGTCTTGTCCTTGAGACCAGCGCCTTCCATTTGATGGGTAGGGAACCTGAGATGGAGTGACCTGTTGAAGAAAAGTGGCAGTGCCAGGCCAACCCTCAGTAACCCCTAACTCGCAGCTTAAGGATCTTCCCCTATTCCACACTCCCTCCTTTCCTCAGTCCTAAAAATAGATACAAATGGTTTTTACATCCAGTTATACCAGGCTTCTCAGCTTTGTTTTGTAATAAATTTAATCTATTAAAATAAAAGCTAGGTATAGCAAACATGAAGTGTAACAGTTCAGTCAGGGTGGTGGAAAAAATTGTAAGAGGAAATTATAGGAAAGAGAAGCAAACCTTCTTGGAAGGCCCGGGGATCGGGGGCGGTTTACAAAGCTTTGGGGAAGAATGAGCTGAAAGCAGTGGCTCTTATCCTGGGGCAGAGGGCGAGAAGTAGCTACAATAATACAAGGGAGTTTATCTGAATAGTTTGTTTACTCATGTCTCCAGAAACCTGGCCTTTAATCATCTGTGTGTAATTACCCTGTAGTGGTGTTGACTCAAAACCTTTGTCATTAAATCTGCACTGAAAAAATGCTGGCTGGGCCAGCTAGTCAAGGCGTGTGGCTGCCACAGCTCTGTGAGTGGCCTGGCCCCCTAGCTGCTCTTTCACTGAATATCGGTGTCTGAGTATGTTATTCATCTGTTGTGCAGCCTGGGTCTGTGGGTCAGACCCCGGCAATGAAGCATTTAATTGACTTTTTTTTTCCTATTTTCTTGAGCCTAAATCTAATTTCTAATGGTCTGAATGGCTCGCATTTCATTCTTTTTATTTTTTTATTTTTATTTTTATTTTTTTGAGACAGGGTCTCACTCTGTCACCTACACTAGAGTGCTAGATTGCAGTGGCATGATCTCAGTTCACTGCAGCCTCCATCTCCCTGGGTTCAAGCAATCTTACCACTTTAGCCTCCCAAGTAACTGAGACTACAGGTATGTACCACCATGGCTAATTTTTGTTTATTTTTTGTAGAGACAAGATCTCACTTAGTTGCCCAGGCTGACTCAAGTGATCCCCCTGCCTTGGCCTCCCAAAGTGCTGGGATTATGGGTGTGAGCTACTGTTCTCAGCCTCATATTTCTTTAAAAAGCTGATAAACATCTGAATATTGTATTCCTTTCCTTTTCTCAGAGTCACGTAACATCCACAGCAGCATTGAAAATGAAATGAAGGGCAGACCTGGGGGTGTGTGGAGAGTAGGGGCCACTGAGATGCCCTCTTCTCTCCTTTAGCTCACTGAGTAACGTCTCCAAGTTCCTAGGTGCAAATTTAAAAATGAAGTGCAGGTGCTAAGTCATCAGTGAATATCAGGACTTCAAATATAAGTTAGGAAGAAAGACTTGTTCTTTAGCATCTCTACCCAAGAAAAAAGTAGAGATTTAGCTCAGTTTGAGGTAGAAGGAGGTGGCAACCAAGTGCGCTATGGCCAAAATGAGGGCTTGTGATTTTATGTGCACTTCATTGCTGATGTCACCCCTGATTCCCATAACTGTGGATAATCTGGCTCTGGCTACTTCTAAAATGGATATCTGGGGGACATTGTAGAAGATGGATTAAGCCCTTTATAACAATAAACTTTCCTGGGGCTAACTTTAGCAAGAACTGAAAGAGGAAATAGGTTATTTTCAGACTCCAACATTCAGTGTTCAAAGGCCAACAGAGCCCCATGAGAAGAATATGCACAATAAAAACAGCATTATCTTTAAACAAGGAACTATCTGCTTCTCCTCCTACCTCCCTCCTCTTTCATTATTGAAGCATTAAAAATACTCTCTCTGACAAAGGTGGCATGTTTTATTTTTCCAATTAGATTTCCTTGGAAACTGGTAAAAAAAAAAAAAAAGTGTGTGCCTATAGTGAGTGTGTGGGAGGCTCCTAGGAGAAGACATCTTGAGAGTGTCTTACCTAATTGCAGGGATGGTTGGAGGAGGGGATCGAGAGACAAAGACACACTTTTCATATGGTTTTCTACTAAATAGGAAGTCAAGCCCAAGGCTGTCTTCAATGTAAAAGAATGGAATTTATAACATCGTTGTTATAAAATTAACTAGGATAATCCAGGAAGAGCACTTAGAATAGTGTTTGGCACATAGTGAACACTCAAACACTCAAACAAATGTCAAAGTAAATATTTAGGAAAACAATTTCTTCAAAGACATGTAGGAGAAAAAAAGCTTGACTAGGTGAATTATAACATTTCCAGCAATATGATTCTATAATTCAATTATTTGATTTGAAGGTGGAAAATGCAAAAATTTTGTACCTCCATCTGTCCACTTATCCAATATTTATCAAGCATTCATTGACTTTAGTGATATCAATAATTTCTTTTTTTTTCTTTTTTTTGTTTTAAATTATACTTTAAGTTCTAGGGTACGTGTGCACAATGTGCAGGTTTGTTACCTATGTATACGTGTGCCATGTTGGTGTGCTGCACCCATTAACTCGTCATTTACATTAGGTATATCTCGTAATGCTATCGTTCCCCCCTCCCCCCTCCCAACAATAGGACCTGGTGTGTGATGTTTCCCTTCCCATGTCCAAGTGATCTCATTGTTCAATTCCCACCTATGAGTGAGAACATGCAGTGTTTGGTTTTCTGTTCTTGTGATAGTTTGCTAAGAATGATGGTTTCCAGCTGCCTGCCTCCATGTCCCTACAAAGGACACAAACTCATCCTTTTTTATGGCTGCATAGTATTCCATGGTGTATATGTGCCACATTTTCTTAATCCAGTCTGTCACTGATGGACATTTAGGTTGATTCCAAGTCTTTGCTATTGTGAATAGTGCCGCAATAAACATACGTGTGCATGTGTCTTTATAGCAGCATGACTTATAATCCTTTGGGTATATACCCAGTAATGGGATAGCTGGGTCAAATGGTATTTCTAGTTCTAGATTCTTGAGGAATCGCCACACTGTCTTCCACAATGGTTGAACTAATTTACAGTCCCACCAACAGTGTAAAAGTGTTCCTATTTCTCCACATCCTCTCCAGCACCTGTTGTTTCCTGATTTTTTTAATGATTGCCATTCTAACTGGTGTGAGATGGTATCTCGTTGTGGTTTTGATTTGCAATTCTCTGATGGCCAGTGATGATGAGCATTTTTTCATGTGTCTGTTGGCTGTATGAATGTCTTCTTTTGAGAACTGTCTGTTCATATCCTTCACCCACTTTTTGATGGAGTTGTTTGTTTTGTTGTAAATTTGATTGAGTTCTTTATAGGTTCTGGATATTAGCCCTTTGTCAGATGAGTAGACTGCAAAAATGTTCTCCCATTCTGTAGGTTGCCTGTTCACTCTGATGGTAGTTTCTTTTGCTGTGCAGAAGCTCTTTAGTTTAATGAGATCCCATTTGTCAATTTTGGCTTTTGTTGCCATTGCTTTTGGTATTTTAGACATGAAGTCCTTGCCCATGCCTGTGTTTTGAATGGTATTACCTAGGTTTTCTTCTAGGATTTTTATGGTTTTTGGTCTAACCTTTAAGTCTCTAATCCATCTTGAATTAATTTTTGTATAAGGAGTAAGGAAAGGACCCAGTTTCAGCTTTCTACTTATGGCTAGCCAATTTTCCCAGCACCATTTATTAAATAGGGAATCCTTTCCCCATTTCTTCTTTTTCTCAGGTTTGTCAAAGATCAGATGGCTGTAGATGTGTGGTATTATTTCTGAGGGTTCTGTTCTGTTCCATTGGTCTATATCTCTGTTTTGGTACCAGTACCATGCTGTTTTGGTTACTGTAGCCTTGTAGTATAGTTTGAAGTCAGGTAGCGTGATGCCTCCAGCTGTGTTCTTTTGGCTTAGGATTGTCTTGGCAATGCAGGGTCTTTTGTGGTTCCATATGAACTTTAAAGCAGTTTTTTCCAATTCTGTGAAGAAAGTCGTTGGTAGCTTAATGGGGATGGCATTGAATCTATAAATTACCTTTGGCAGTATGGCCATTTTCACAATATTGATTCTTCCTATCCATGAGCATGGTATGTTCTTCCATTTGTTTGTGTCCTCTTTTATTTCACTGAGCAGTGGTTTGTAGTTCTCCTTGAAGAGATAGGTCCTTTACATCCC
The DNA here is from genome assembly GCF_008728515.1 of Papio anubis. Classification (NCBI taxonomy): domain Eukaryota; kingdom Metazoa; phylum Chordata; class Mammalia; order Primates; family Cercopithecidae; genus Papio; species Papio anubis. The sequence goes on along the minus strand of NW_022163040.1, from coordinate 102,559 downwards.
TTGTAAGTTGGATTCCTAGGTATTTTATTCTCTTTGAAGCTATTATGAATGGGAGTTCACTCATGATTTGGCTGTTTGTCTGTTACTGGTGTACAAGAATGCTTGTGATTTTTGCACATTGATTTTGTATCCTGAGACTTTGCTGAAGTTGCTTATCAGCTTAAGGAGATTTTGGGCTGAGACAATGGGGTTTTCTAAATATACAATCATGTCATCTGCAAACAGGGACAATTGGACTTCCTCTTTTCCTAATTGAATACCCTTTATTTCTTTCTCTTGCCTGATTGCCCTAGCCAGAACTTCAGACACTATGTTGAATAGGAGTGGTGAGAGGGGGGCATCCCTGTCTTGTGCCAGTTTTCAAAGAGAATGCTTCCAGTTTTTGCCCATTCAGTATGATATTGGCTGTGGGTTTGTCATAAATAGCTCTTATTATTTTGAAATAAGTTCCATCAATACCGAATTTACTGAGAGTTTTTAGTATGAAGGGCTGTTGAATTTTGTCAAAGGCCTTTTCTGCGTCTATTATCATGTGTTTTTTGTCTTTGGTTCTGTTTATATGCTGGATTACGTTTATTGATTTGCTTATGTTGAACCAGCCTTGCATCCCAGGGATGAAGCCCACTTGATCATGGTGCATAAGCTTTTTGATGTGCTGCTAGATTCGGTTTGCCAGTATTTTATTGAGGATTTTTGCATCAATGTTCATCAGGGATATTGGTCTAAAATTCTCTTTTTTTGTTGTATCTCTGTCAGGCTTTGGTATCAGGATGATGTTGGCCTCATAAAATGAGTTAGGGAGGATTCCCTCTTTTTCTATTGATTGGAATAGTTTCAGAAGGAATGGTACCAACTCCTCCTTGTACCTCTGGTAGAATTACGCTGTGGATCCGTTTGGTCCTGGACTTTTTTTGGTTGGTAGGCTATCAATTATTGCCTCAATTTCAGAGCCTGCTATTGGTCTATTCAGGGATTCAACTTCTTCCTGGTTTAGTCTTGGGAGAGTGTAAGTGTCCAGGAAATTATCCATTTCTTCTAGGTTTCTAGTTCATTTGCATAGAGGTGTTTATAGTATTCTCTGATGGTAGTTTGTATTTCTGTGGGGTAGGTGGTGGTATCCCCTTTATGATTTTTTATTGCATCTATTTGATTCTTCTCTCTTTTCTTCTTTATTAGTCTTGCTAGTGGTCTATCAATTTTGTTGATCTTTTCAAAAAACCAGCTCCTGGATTCATGGATTTATTGGAGGGTTTTTTCTGTCTCTATGTTCTTCAGTTCTGCTCTGATCTTAGTTATTTCTTGCCTTCTGCTAGCTTTTGAATGTGTTTGCTCTTGCTCCTCTAGTTCTTTTAATTGTGATGTTAGAGTGTCAATTTTAGATCTTTCCTGCTTTCTCTTGTGGGCATTTAGTGCTATAAATTTCCCTCTCCACACTGCTTTAAATGTGTCCCAGAGATTCTGGTATGTTGTATCTTTGTTCTCATTGGTTTCAAAGAACATCTTTATTTCTGCCTTCATTTCGTTATGTACCCAGTAGTCATTCAGGAGCAGGTTGTTCAGTTTCCATGTAGTTGAGCGGTTTTGATTGAGTTTCTTAGTCCTGAGTTCTAGTTTAATTGCACTGTGGTCTGAGAGACAGTTATAATTTCTGTTCTCGTACATTTGCTGAGGAGTGCTTTACTTCCAACTATGTGGTCAGTTTTGGAATAAGTGCGATGTGGTGCTGAGAAGAATGTATATTCTGTTGATTTGGGGTGGAGAGTTCTGTAGATGTCTATTAGGTCCGCTTGGTGCAGAGTTGAGTTCAATTCCTGGATATCCTGGATAACTTTCTATCTCGTTGACCTGTCTGATGTTGACAGTGGGGTGTTAAAATCTCCCATTATTATTGAATGGGAGTCTAAGTCTCTTTGTAAGTCTCTAAGCACTTGCTTTATGAATCTGGGTGCTCCTGTATTAGATGCATATATATTTAGGGTAGTTAGCTCTTCCTGATGAATTGATCTCTTTACCATTATGTAATGGCCTTCTTTGTCTCTTTTGATCTTTGATGGTTTCAAGTCTGTTTTATCAGAGACTAGGATTACAACCCCTGCTTTTTTTGTTTTCCATTTGCTTGGTAGATCTTCCTCCATCCCTTTATTTTGAGCCTATGTGTGTCTCTGCATGTGAGATGGGTTTCCTGGATACAGCAAACTGATGGGTCTTGACTCTTTATCCAATTTGCCAGTCTATGTCTTTTAATTGGAGCATTTAGTCCATTTACATTTAAGGTTAATATTGTTATGTGTGAACTTGATCCTGTCATCGTGATATTAGCTGGTTATTTTGCTCGTTAGTTGATGTAGTTTCTTCCTAGCATCGATGGTCTTTACATTTTGGCATGTTTTTGCAATGGCTGGTACCTGTTGTTCCTTTCCATGTTTAGTGCCTCCTTCAGGGTCTCTTGAAGGGCAGGCCTGGTGGTGACAAAATCTCTAAGAATTTGCTTGTCTGTAAGGGATTTTATTTCTCCTTCACTTATGAAACTTACTCTGGCTGGATATGAAATTCTCGGTTGAAAATTCTTTTCTTTAAGAATGTTGAATATTGGCCCCCACTCTCTTCTGGCTTGTAGAGTTTCTGCTGAGAGATCTGCTGTGAGTCTGATGGGCTTCCCTTTGTGGGTAACCCGACCTTTCTCTCTGGCTGCCCTTTACATTTTTTCCTTCATTTCAACTTTGGTGAATCTGTCAATTATGCGTCCTGGAGTTGCTCTTCTCAAGAAGTATCTTTGTGGCATTGTCTGTATTTTCTGAATCTGAATGTTGGCCTGCCTTACTAGGTTGGGGAAGTTCTCCTGGATGATATCCTGCAGAGTATTTTCCAACTTGGTTCCATTTTCCCTGTCACTTTCAGGCACACCAGACGTAGATTTGGTCTTTTCACATAATTCCATATTTCTTGGAGGCTTTATTCATTTCTTTTTCCTTTTTTTTCTCTAGACTTCTCTTCTTGCTTCATTTCATTCATTTAATCTTCAGTTATTGATACTCTTTCTTCCAGATGATGGAGTCGGTTACTGAAGCTTGTGCATTTGTCACATAGTTCTCGTGTTATGGTTTTCATCTCTATCAGTTCGTTTATGGCCTTCTCTGTATTGATTATTCTAATTAGCCATTCGTCAAATCTTTTTTCAAGGTTTTTAGTTTCTTTGCGCTAGTTATGTAGTTCCTCCTTTAGCTCTGAGAAGTTTGATTGAAGCCTTCTCTCAACTCATCAAAGTCATTCTTTATCCAGCTTTGATCCATTGCTGGCGATGAGCTGCGTTCCTTTGGAGGGGGAGATGTGCTCTGATTTTTTGAATTTCCAGCTTTTCTGCACTGCTTTTTCCCCATCTTTGTGGTTTTATCTGCCTTTGGTCTTTGATGATGGTGACGTACTGATGGGGTTTTGGTGTGGGTGTCTTTTCTGTTTGTTAGAAGGAAAACTAACAGTCAGGACCCTCAGCTGCAGGTCTGTTGGAATTTGCTTGAGGATCACTCCAGACCCTGTTTGCCTGGGAATCAGCAGTGGAGGCTGCAGAAGATAGAATATTGCTGAACAGAGAGTGTTGCTGTCTCATTCTTGCTCTGGAAACTTCGTCTCAGAGATGTGCCCAGCTGTGTGAGGTGTGAGGTGTCAGTCTGCACCTAGTAGGGGATGTGTCCCAGTTAGGCTACTCAGGGGTCAGGGACCCACTTGAGCAGGCAGTCTGTCTCTTCTCAGATCTCAACCTCCATGCTGGGAGATCCACTGCACTCTTCAAAGCTGTCAGACAGGGGCATTTACCTCTGGTGAGGTTTCTGTTGCTTTTTGTTTAGCTATGCCCTGTCTCCAGAGGAGGAGTCTACAGAGGCAGGCTGGCCTCCTTGAGCTGTAGTGGGCTCCACCCAATTCGAGCTTCCCAGTGGCTTTGATTAACCTACTTAAGCTTCAGTAATGGCGGGTGCCCCTCCCCCAGCCTCGCTGCTGCCTTGCAGTTAGATCTCAGACTGCTGTGCTAGCAATGAGGGAGGCTCTGTGGGCATGGGACCCTCCAAGCCAGGTGTGGGGTATAATCTCCTGGTGTGCCATTTGCTAAGACCCTTGGTAAAGGGCAGTATTAGGGTGGGAGTTACCCGATTTTCCAGGTGTTGTGTGTCTCAATTTCCTTTGGCTAGGAAAAGGAATTTCCTTCCCCGTTGCGCTTCCCAGGTGAGGCGATGCCTTGCCCTGCTTCAGCTCTTGCTGGTCAGGCTGCACCAGCTGACCAGCACCAATTGTCCAGCACTCCCCAGTGAGATGAACCTGGTATGTCAGTTGAAAATGCAGAAATCACCCGTCTTCTGTGTTGCTCGCACTGGGAGCTGGAGGCTGGAGCTGTTCCTATTTGGCCATCTTGGGCATGTCCCCCGATATCAATAATTTCTTATTCTCTCAGGCAATATGAATAAATAGAAAGCCTTTGTAAATAAGATGAAAGAGAAAAATTCAGAGCCCTAAGGAGAAAATACGATTTTATTCCAGTAGGCAAGCTTTAAGTAGACTTTCTATCAGAAACAAAGCTGCTAAGCAGGTGTCAAGACTCATAATATTGTGACACCTTAATTCTGTGTTTTGTGCAGAGCTGAAAACAATGGTAGAGTTGGAACTCTTGAAGGTAAAATTACCAAAAATGCACAGTCACACTTTGAAAGAGGGAAATGCTCTGAAATCAACAACTCTTTGCCAAATAAAAGGTGCCTCCCCAGAAACATTCCATAGAACACTCTTCATTTTGTAAGCTTAAATCACAGTACGCATTTCACAAAAGAAATACCTATAAACTCCCACCCAAAACTCTGGCTGGCTCAGGAATAGTAAGTTGTTCTCGCCTCCATGGTTTCCTAAACATATTGCCTAATTAGTGGGGTCAGCATACTAATGGCCTTCATTATGTCAACGGATTACGAAAATAGAACATTATACTTGAAATTTAAATATGAAAGACTGACCTATAACATTATTCACTACTGGGTTGTGGATCATTTTGGTCTTACAGACCCAAATACCTGACTTTAAAATCTCTAAGTGACACATGGAAAATGAACTTTTGGCACCCTGACACTGTAGTTTAGGACTCGCCAAGCAAAGTGTGCTGTGAGTCACTTCCAAAGCAAACCCGAGTTCTGGGATGGCTTTCCTAAGGGCTCTAAGGCTGAGGATAAAGCATCATTTGCTTTTCCCCTTTGAAAACGGATGAAAACAGGGAGAGTCTGGAAGAAGAAAAACTGTTAGACCACATGACAGAAAACCAGAGAGCTGTATTCAGAAAAGTTCAGTTACTCAACTCTGATGTCAGTCCCTATTGACTGTTATAGACTGAAAGTTTATGAGCCCTCCCTCCAACCCCCAATTCATATGCCCAAACTCCACTCCCTACAGTGTGGCTGTATTCAGAGATGAGGCCTCTAATGAAGTGATTAAGGTTAAATGAGGTAATAAGGGTGGGGCCCTGATTCAATAGGATCATAAGAAATTCCAGAAGGCTTGTGCTCTCTCTCTGTCTCTATGTCCCTCTCTTTCCCCTCAGGGTGCACGTGCACCAAGGGAAAGCCACGTGAAGACATAATGAGACAGCAGCCATCTGCAAGCCAAAAAGGAAGCCCTTACCAGAGACTGAATCTGCCAGAATCTTGATCTTGGACTTCCAACCCCCCAGATCTGCGGGAAAATAAGCTGTTGTTTTAGCCACCAAGTCTATGGTATTTTATTCTGGTAGCCCCAGTAGACTAATACAATGCCCATATGCATGTTTATCTTTTTCAAAGATCTCATTTTTGAATAGATCTTTTTGGCTTTGAAATAAATCATTGCGTTCGCTTTATTTTTAAATTGCCCTTTTTGTCCACTTTTATTCTTTACTGAGCCTTAGAAAGATCTCTTTATCTTTGTTCTTTTAATTTTTCAATGTCTTTGCATTTGTGTATGTGTGTGTGTGTGTGTGTGTATATATATATATATATTTTTTTTTTTTTGAGACAGTCTTGCTCTGTCACCCAGGTGGGAGTGCAGTGGCATGATCTTGGCTCACTGTAGCCTCTGCCTCCCAGGTTTGAGCGATTCTCTTTCCTCAGCCTCCTGTATAGCTGGGATGACAAGTGCCAGACACCATACCTGGTTAACTTTTTTTTTTTGTATTTTTATAGTAGAGATGGGTTTTCACCATGTTGGCCAGGCTGGTCTTGAACTCCTGACCTCAAGTGATCTGCCCACCTTGGCTTCCCAAAGTGCTGGGATTACAGGTGTGAGCGACCACACCCAGCCTGTATTTGTATTTTTTAACCAACTAATTCTCTGTACTCTGTTCTTATCCTCTACTTTCCTATCACTTATCTCTTATCCATAAGATAAGTGAAAAAGAGGTAAGTTTACGTGTTTCTTTTTGGAAGGCAATGCCATGTGAGACATTTGTTTTGCCTTCTGTGTGAACATCCTAAACCAACAGAGCTAACAAGTGGAAAACAGACTTTTTTTTTTTTTTTTTTTTTTTTGAGATGGAGTCTTGCTCTGTTGCCCAGGCAGTGGTGCGATCTCGGCTCTCTGCAACCTCCAAACGCCCAGGTTCAAGGGATTCTCCTGCCTCAGCCTCCCAAGTAGCTGGGACTACAGGTGCGTGCCACCACACCTGGCTAATTTTTTGTATTTTTAGTAGAGACGGGGTTTCACCGTGTTAGTGAGGATGGCCTTGACCTTCTGACCTTGTGATCCGCCTGCCTTGGCCTCCCAAAGTGCTAGGATTACAGGCATGAGGCACTACTCCTGGCCGAAAACAGACTTCTTAAAAATAATAAATCTTTGTTTGCCTGGTGGTAGAAAATAATTTAGTCCCTTTATAATACCATCATATGGTTTGTTTTATATATAGATGAGAAAAAATCAAGAATTTGGCACCCTAAACACAACATGAGAAGGTTTCATGCACTAATGGCCTCCTGAAAACAACTTAATCTTGGACAAGACTGAACCGAAATCAAGGTTTCAAAATATCTTGCTGTGAGTGATGAAGCTGTCTGGACCTAACTTTTCCAAGAGGTTGAGAAACCATTCTGTAATCATGCAGAATGGCTTCTGAAGAGTCTGGTGGAATGCAACTGTTTTCCCTCACTTTGCATTTTGCTCCAACGATTCTGAGGTGCAACTTATGGATGAGGTGGATTTTCTTCTGTATTGCTAGAGTAAATTGGATTTTGTTGTTTTCATGGGCTTTGTAAATCTGTAAATCTTGCTGATAAAATCCATAAGAGATTTGCTAACATAAAAGCCAACTCGAGAATCATAAAAAATTATTCAAAAACTATTTTCATCATCTTATTATCAACTGGATTAAAATTACTCATAGGAACAGTAATACTAATGGTAGTATTTCTTTCCACAGTGGTAATGGAGTTTTTTCTTTTTTATTAATAGCCCGTAATGTATCTTATGGGAACAATTTAATAGACATTCTTCAAACTCCTTTAGAAAGCACAATGACAAGTGGCATTTTTAATAGCGAGATTCTCAGTGAATATATAATTCTTTGTCAATATTCAAATTAAGGCAGAAACTCTAGAGTCTGATCTGTATCTATTTCATCTTTTAAATGTGTTGAAAGGCCTCTGAGTGCATCTTAAGCAGTTGGTAAATATTTTTCAGGTCATCACATACAGAAACTGGACCCCAGTTTTTCTGGAAAATATGTATGTACAGATTAACAGAAAAAAAATCCACTTCAGAAAATGGAACCCATGTGCCAAGGCCTGGTCAGTAAAAAATTCCTAATTTTTGCTTGTTTTATAATTTGTCTTGGGTTTTCTCTGACACTAGTGGATTTCTTTTCTAAGGTAGTCATAGCACTAACACTGTTCGGGTCTTTAAAAAATCCAATCTGGGCTGGGTTATGGTGGCTCACAATTGTAGTTCCAGCACTTTTGGAGGTCTGGATAGAAGGATCACTTGAGGCCAGGAGTTTGGGAGTAGCCTGGGAAACACAGCAAGACTCATTTCTACAAAAGATTAAAAAAATTAACTGGGCATTGTGGTGTGCACCTGTAGTCCTAGGTACTTGTGAAGCTGAGGTGGGAGGATCACTCGAGCCCAGAAGTTGGAGGCTGCAGTAAGCCATGATTGCACCACTGCACTCCAGCCTGGGTGATGGTACAAGACCCCAACCCTAAAAAAAACCTAAACAGTCCGATGAAGAGTCTTTTGATATTCTTACTTCTTTCACTCTTCAGCTTTGGTATCTCCCCCAGCACTGCTCTTATGTTCTAGTGGTGTCAGACACAAATACACACACCCACTTTTCACCAATGCCTTTACTTCTTGGGTGGCAGAACCTCTTATTATACTTGATTGATGTTCCAGGAGATTGAAAAACCAGGGAAATGCAGTTCTTGCCTATTTTCAAACTTTCAAAATGGTGGACCTGGCTGTTACTTTTTAACTATTTAGAAAGGTGACTTTCTCTTTGGAGGTTCCCAAACCCTGTATTAAACCTCACCACTGCTAAGAACTTAAATGTTTGCTTACTAAGAATAATATTTTAGGGAGAAAGACATCATATGAATTCCAGGTACCAAATACTTGGATAATCTTAGAAATCCCTATCTGAGCTAACATGTTTTGACCAACATTTATTACAGAATCTTCCAAAGAGGGTCTAAAATCATAGCTGCAACTTTAAACAACAATGACAACAACAATCTGTAATAAACCTTCTGATTTTCATAATGACCTTCCCTCCTTCCTCCCTTCCAACAATCTGCAACAAAACTATTGGTTTCTATAATGACCCTCCCTCCCTTCCAACAATCTGTAACAAAACTGTTGGTTTTTATAATGACCCTTCCTCCTTCCTTTCGATGGGGTCTCCTCTGTCGCCTAGGCTGGAGTGTACCAGGGTGATCACGGCACACTGTAGCCTCTGCCTCCTGGGCTCAAGTGATCCTCTGACCTCAGACTCCAAAGTAGCTAGAACCACAGGTGCATGCCACCATGTCCTGCTAATTTTTTGTATTTTTGGTAGAGATAGGGTTTTGTGATGTTGCCCAGGCTAGTCTTGAACACCTGAGCTCAAGTGATCGACTTGCCTTGGCCTCCCCAAACTGGGATTGATTACAGGTGTGAGCCACCATGCCTGGCCATGACATGTTTTTTAAAATCAACCTCAGAGATCTAAATTTAAGAGTAGGAAGATATTTTTGAGCATTTCTTTTTTTAAAACGAGAAATTAAAAACCACAGTCACTTGCATCCTGTTTCCCCTACTCATTCTTCACTTTGTGACATAAAACTCAAACATTTTTATCAGCATTATGAGGCTTTATAAAAGCAGATCTTAAAAACTCCACTGAGTTTAGGTAAAGATAACAGTATGGAGAAATAAGTCAGAGCTGAATTCCCGAGAAAGGAAGAGCTTAATATGGCAAGGTAATATTTGAATTGTAAAGTGAGAATAAAAGCACTTGCATTTTACACGTTCTCTATCTCTAACCATGTGTTATCTATCTACCTATCTCTGTATCTGTCAATCAATCAATCACATTCCTAGGAATGTGATTTTCTTATATAAATCTGTTTGCCCACAGGTGCATCTGGGAAGCTCTTAGCCAAAGCAGGGACAATTCTGATTTTCCCTAAGGACAGAGGGAAATCTTAGAAGTGAAATGAAATAAAAACTGAAACACATAAAAAAAGCTGTCTCATGCTAAGTGAAAATATAGGACACAGTTATTAAAAGTTGAAGTTTTAGATTTTAGAACTAAGGAATTTGCAAGTCTCTCCCCCTTCTACCCTCATTTGTGAGCATATTTAAAGGGTTTTGATGTGTCACAGCAGCAGGGATTATGATGCAGCAGGCAGGCCGTTTTGCAGTGTATGTGGGCCAAGTGCAAATCACCCATCTAGATTGGCAAAATTGAAATGTTAGAAAATGCTGGGTTCTGGGTGGGAGAGCATATTGCCTTGAATTGTCTTTCAAATCTGGCTAAATTCTCAACGTCAAAAATTTGAGAAGGTTGATAAATTCTCAGTGGCATCCCAGATCAGATTTCTCAGTGTTGGAATCAACAACATTGGATCAGCAGTTACTGGGAAAAGATAATTATCACTCAGCCATTTAAAAAGTCATACTATTTCTTGGTTCCACAGAATATACAAATGAAGCAAAAACTTCATTCCTCTGTGAGACAGTATTTTAAAAATGCTCTCCATTGCCACGATAAAGACTGTATGGCAGCACCCTCTCGGAGATGAGGTCACAATGTGAAATTAGTTCACTTGTAAATAGGGTTTTTAAAACAGCAGGTTAATTACACAGGGCGGGCTAAACTCTCAGGAGAATAACAGCAATGAGTATGGTGCATGGCGCTCATAATTTCCATTAATAAAGTCAGGACGCACACCCCACTTTTCATGGAGCTTGCTAAAAATACAACTCAAAAGGAAATAAAACTAACAAAATGAAAAGGCATTGAATCATGTCCATGAAACTGTGCTTCAGGTGGCCTGATCATCCTGCATTCACATTTTCCTTCTGACTCTGGAGGCCCAGCCCTAATTCCATCCCATCACCCAGACTTTCCAGCCTGGAAACCTCAGCAGCATCTGCAGCTTCCTTTTCTTCACTTTCCATGACCAAGTCAATACCAAATCTTCCCAATTCTGGCTCAGAAATGGTTCTCAAATCCAGCCATTGCCATTCATACTGCAGCTCATACATGGTCTACCAATAGATGCCTTGCCACTAGCGCTACTCAATAGCCATTAAAAAAATCTTAGTACTGCTAATAGTAGCACACACCTATGCAGTACTTACAATGTGCCAAGAACTGTTCTAAGAGCATTTATCCTCACAACGGTGCTGAGACAGACGCCATTATTATCCCTGTTTCACAGAAAGGGAAAATGGATAACAGGTTAAGTCACTTGTTCAGGGTTACACAGCTGGTAAGCAGCAGAGCTAGGATTTGAATTCAGGTGGTCCATCCTCAGTCTGTGTTATAGTGACCAAAGTACACTGCTCCTGTATTCCTTTAACCCATTATTTTTAGTAGTGTTGCATTTTTTTGGAAAAGGTAATACAATTGCCTGGTTCAACATTCAAAAGTTATAAAATGGTGCATTTTAAAAAGCTTCCTTTCCATCCCAGTTTCCTACTGCCCAGGGCCCTGTTCTGGAAGCAAGTAGCATGACTAGTTACTTGACAGCATTCCAAGCAAATGCTTATATGCTATTTCCCTTCCCCCTTTTTTTCATTGTACAAATATAATATACTGGATACAATTTGGCATGTTGCCTTTTTCACTAAACAACATGTATGGGAGGTCATTCCATAGCAGTACATGAAGAGCTTCTCATTCCTTTTTTTTTTTTCTGTCTTTTAAGACAGATGGTTGAAACTAAGGATGGGCAAACTTTTTCTGTAAAGGGCCAGATAGTAAATATTTTAGGCTTTGAGGTCCATATGGTCTCTGTCACAGATGCTGCTATTGCTTCCTTTTTAAAAAAAGTTTTAGAAATGTAAAACCCATTCTTGTCTCATGGGTCATACAGAAACAGGCTGCAGGTCAGATTTGGCCCGTGGACCACAGTGTGCCAATCCCAGAACCAACAGGTTCTTACCTCGCCTCCCTTTGTCTAGTATTTTTCTATTCTGATCCCTCTTGACCATTCTAAGATAATTGTCTTTCTATAAAACAAATCTGATGCTGCCACTGCTCCCTCTAAATCTTCTGCACTTCCCCACTCCCGAGAGGGTGAAGTCCAGACTGGTTGGCAGTGCACACAATGTCCTTCATGATCCACATACTTCTCCTCTCCTCCACATCTATCACACCAATACATGTCATCATCAGCTCTTTCCCTCAACGCCTGCAACAACCTCTTTGCTCCACTATTGCTATAAACCCTCCTTCCCCCAAATCCAACCTCTAAGACACCATGGCGCCAGGGATCTTTTACAAGTGCAAATCACATCTGCTAACTTCCAATGGCTTCTTGCTGCCCTAGACAGAAGTCAACTTCCCTATCATCTACAAGGCCTGTCAGCTCTGCTTGGCCCTCCTCTCTGACTTTGTCGCTACCATGCTTCCTCCTTCCACTCTCTCTCCAGCCATACTGATTTTTCTGTTTCTGAAACAAGCTAAGTTTATTTCTGCCTTTGTGGGTGCTGTTCCCTTGGCTGGCTCCTTCTTGAACTTGAGTCTCGGTTCAAATGCCATTTCCTTGGAGGCCTTCCCTCATCTCCCGACCCACAGGAGGCTCTCCACTTTCCTTTCATCCTATCACGCTGCTTTGTTTTGTTCATGGCCTTTGTGGACATGTATAATCACATTGGGTTGTGTTTATATTCTCTGCTTTGCTAGAACATATGGGCATCTCCAGTGCCCAGTACATTGTCTGACACAGATAAATAATCAAAATTTTCTGATTAGATAAACAATGGAAGAAATTCAAGCCAACTTACCTTTTCTAGTAGATATCTCCTTACTCCTCACCTTGTATTTTAGGCTCCAGTTCTATCATCTTTCTCTCTAATCACTAAACACGACTTTCCCTTTTAAGGCTTTACACCTTTGCACATGTTGTCACTTTGGTTATTTCTTTCTTCTTTGAGGGACAAACTCCTACTCACCCATCAACACCCAGCTTGAATGTTGCCTCTTCTATGGAGTTTTTATATCTCCCCTAGTTAGGACCAACTTCTTCCTCTGGCAGGCTCTCAGAGCACTTTGTATAGACCTCTAAGATCACACCAGGTCATATATACCACAAACATTCACTGATTATTATGCCCTGAATGCTCCCCAAATATTATATACATAAAACCTTTTCACTTTACATACAATGAGCTCCTTCAGGGAAAGGATACATTGAATGGTGTTTTAATGATAAATATGAATACATAATATGAATATCTAGCATCTAACTCTGTAATAAGGGCTTTATGTACTTTATTTCATTTAACCCTTATGATAGCTGCAATGAGGCAAGTACTGTTACTGTCTGTACTTCACAGATGAGGCGACTAAATTAAAGCTCAGGGAAGCTAGATAACTTGACCCTGGTGGATCTAGAATTCACTACTAGGCTGTCCTACAGGGCCATGGTGACCTGCAGGCCCAGGTCCTGATTGCGCTTGAGGTCCAGATCACTTGACTGCAATTGAAGACCTGATTGCTCTTGAACTCTGAGCCTAGCAGGGTGGTGCACAAATCTGTCCCGTTCCCCTTTGTGGAGACCTAGGGGCACAGCTCTGCTCAGAGAGGGGTCATCTAGGACTCTTTTGCTCCCCTGCAGCAAGGTCCTCCCTTGCAGGGGCACAGATGTCCCTCTGTCAGCCAGATGGAGAGGCATGGGGATGAGGCTGCCCTCTGCACACCTGTGATTGTGCCATCCCCAAGGGCAGCCAGATGTCCTTGGGGCCTGCCTCCTGCTGTCACACGCTGCTTATCCATGTGGACATAAACTGCTCTGCCAGCTCACTCTTGAGCTAATGCAAAGGAACCACAGGGCTCTGGGCAGGAAGGTAAGGAGCGTTGAAGGCAGAGGAGACAAGGGCAGAAGGAGCAGCAGGCTCTTTATTCTTTCTGTTAAATTAAGGAACTTTCCTTAGGAAAGAAATACATAATTTCTATCAGAATAAGGGTAACAGGCAACAATTAGCATTTTTTTTTTTTTTTCTTAAGTAGTGGCTGCTGGGTTATATTGACTGTAGTCTGGTTTCTATTCGCAGGCACTGTATCACTTTTCAGCTCATTGGGGGAAATTCTGTCTAGAGAGTGCTTTCAGATTTTAGGGTAGTGCTACTCCAAGTATGGTCCTTGGACCAGCAGCATCAGCATCACTGGGGAGCTCATTAGAACTGCAGACTCTAGGCCTCATGGCAGACCTGACAAATTCAGAACCTGAATTTTAATATGACCTCCCCAGAGAATCTGTAAGTACATTAAAATTTGAGAAACACTGAGCTAGGTAAAATGCAAGTTTTAAAATGCCTAATTAACATGCAAGTTTGGGGCTCCAGGTCTTAGAAATTGATTCACCTGATCAGGATGAGATCCAGAAATCTAACAAGCACCAAAGGTGGTTCTGCCTATGTTTTGAGCAACTGTGTTCTAGAGGGAGTGGTGGAAATGGTACAGTTGGACAGTCCTTAGATGAAATCTCAGCTCTACCATCTACAAACTAGGTAATCCCAATTAACTATTTCATTGCACTGAGCTTCAGTTTCCTCAACTATAAAATGGAACTACTAGCCGGGTGCAGTGGCTCACACCTATAATCCCAGCACTTTGGGAGGCCAAGGCAAGTGGATCACCTGAGGTTAGAAGTTCAAGACCAGCCTGGTCAACATGGTGAAGCTCCAACTCTACTAAAAATGCATCACAAAAAACAAACAAACAAAAAACAGTTAGCCAGGTGTGGTGGTGCGAGCTACCCCGGAGGCTGAGGCAGGAAAATTCCTTGAACCCAGGAGACAGAGGTTGCAGTGAGCTGAGATTGTGCCACTGCACTCCACGCTGGGTAACAGAGAGTCCGTCTCAAAAAAAAAAAAAAAAAAAAAAAATGGAGCTACTCATGCCTACACCTTCAGCTGTGAGGTTAAAGGTGACAACATGTTGATATGGTTTGGCTCTGTGTCCCCACCCAAATCTCATCTCAAATTGTAATCCCCATGTGTTGGGGGGAGAAGCCTGGTGGGAGGTGACTGAATCAGGGGGCAGCTTTCCCCCTTGCTATTCTCATGACAGTGAATGGGTTCTCATGAGATCTGGTTGTTTGAAAGCGTATGGCACATCTCCATTCACTTTCTCTCCTGCTCTGCCGTGGTAAGACATGCTTGCTTCCCCTTCGCCTTCTGCCATGATTGTAAGTTTCCTGAGGCCTCTCAGTCATGCTTCCTGTTAAGCCTGTGGAACTATAAGTCAATTAAACCTCTTTTCTTCATAAGTTCTCTATAGCAGTGTGAAAATAGACTAATACATATGTAAAATGCCTAGTACCAAAGCTGTGGCAAATAGTAGGTATTTGATAAATGTTAGGTTTTACAACTACTAGACTGAACAGTTCAAGTGGTTGTGCCATTGAATAATGGGTTGGGCCAGAGACTGTTAATTTCAACCACAGGGACAGAGAAAGCCAAAGGGGGCTCACTGAGGTCTGATGGCTGTGGTTTCTCTATTAACACTGACCTTAAAGACACAGAGAAAGGATTAGACTGCAGCAGGTATCAAGCTTTATTATACATTAAAAATCACCTTGGATGCTAATTAAAAATGCTAATTCCTATGTGCTGCTTCCCAGTGATCCTGTTTCATCACACCTAGCATATGGCCCAGGGATCTGCATTTCATCCCCAGGAGATGCTGACGCATGAGTCTTCCAACCTCACCTGGAGAAACAGTGGCTTAAAGAATATTCATATTCATTCAATAAATGTAGAGGTTGCTGCTTATGGGACCCTGGGGTGGCACTGGGAAATACACACAAGGATAAATAAGGCCCTACCTGATTCCTGCACAGCTGAGGGCTGGGGCTTCCAAGGAGAATACAGTGTCTGTGCTGCCACGCTAGGACAACAGCCCAGAAGAGCAATGGAGAAAAGCCATACCTGGGCTTCTGCACCTTCAATGTTGTGGGAGAGATTTCCATTTTGTACAGGTTCTGAAGCATCACTGGATGGTGTCATTTCAACATCTGTGCTGTTGCTGGTTGGAAGCTCAATTTTTTCTGTGATATAATTTAAACACACACATACACACAGAGAGAGAGAGAGAGAAAGCAAGCAAATGGAATCAATGGGGGTAAAGAGTAATATTGAAAAGAGCTTCTTAAAATGTTGGGCTAAAGCAGAGGATAGTGGTGTCCCAGGGGCGATAAGTCCTAGGGCTGATATTGAGACAAGTGGGAAAGGATTTTTACCGTTCTTCCCCATGTCTTTCAGCATACGGCCTGCCCCCTTAATAGCACCCTGGCTTCCCGCTGTGGCATGACATTTTACCTTGAGGGCCGTATCAGCTCCCATGGTATGCCTTTCTTGAGCCTAGGCAAATTTACCAACTAGCTATTCAGGAAACATGAACATAGACATTTTAAAATGAAAACCACACCCAATCTACATACTATTGTTTATACCTGGGACTGTACCCTTCAGATATTTTCTTACAGTAATATCTTTTCTTTCATACTGTACTCTGGAAAGGATATTAGCTAGGGCTTCAGGGTCCTAGACTTTACTCTGCTTTGATCAGGCTGCCACCTTAGGCTAGTCCCCTTCTTCCTCTGGGACTTGGGAACCTTATCTGTGAAATAAGGGGGTTCGACAGGTTGACCTCCAAGGGACATTATGTTCAGCTGTAATTCAGGCTCTGTGAGTGGAAACTCTTCCAGTGCCTAGGTGGCCATGGGCAGGGCAGCCTGGTGAATGCTACTTAGCACACTCCACACCTGAGCATCCTATTGCAGGCAAGGCAAGGGGGAGATGGACAAGTAATAGAGGCCAAAGGCTGTGCCATTCCTGAATCAGAGAGAACATTTAGCTAGAGTAAAGCCAGAGGGTCAGCAAGTGCAGATTTGACACTTGAGAAGTGACTCTAGGGTAGTGGTTAAGCACTGGGAGTCTGTAACACTGGGAATCAGGTCTGGCTTCAAATTCTGGATCTACAACTTGTGCTGTTTCACCCTTTGCAAGTGACTCAACCTCTCTGAAGTTCAGTTTCTTCATCTGTAAAATTGGGGTGATGGTAACAATACTACTACTACTATTATTGTTGCTACTACTACCACTAACAAAAACCATATGATCAAAGAGTATTTCTGTAAAGATTAAATAAGAAAATGCATACAAAACACTTAGCATAGTGCCTTGTACAGAGCAACCAAGAAGCATAAACTATTTGGATCCTTATTATAGTGCCTGCCTTTCACTAGAATAATTTTTTTGTCATGACAAAGAGGAGTACCTCCAGGTGATCAATGTTCCAGTACCACTGAGGTCTGCTGGGACTTCATTGGGAGGGAAATTAAAAGGTTCCTATTGAGAGCACACACTCTGGCTGTTTTGGGTCAAATCATGGATTTTGGGATGGAATGAGGCTGTAGTATGCTGTCAGGATTGCTGGGGGTATCAGAATGCTCATCAGTATCAGATCCGAGCAGTATCACCTGCTCATGAAACATGAGAATATGCTTTTTTCTTTTCCTTCTAGCCGCTTCAGAGGGACTAGACATTTCCATCACTGGTGCTTAAGAAAATAATTTGAGAGTTACATAAAAATTGTTGAGTTTGAAGCAGCCAAATTTTGGAAATCATAGGGAAATATTTATGTTTCTTTATGTATTTAGTTGTGGAATATAGACACATGAATAGATTTAAATATGGAAAACCATAGAAACTCAAATTTACTTTATCTTTCCAAGTTTTTAGTAGTGACAGCAATATGTATGTGATGTTGTGCTATGTGTGGCTATGCCAGTTTATCTTAGTATGCTTGATTCAGTTATTTAAATAAAAAAATATTAAGAACCAGCCGGGCGTGGTGGCTCACGCCCGTAATCCCAGCACTTTGGGAGGCCAAGGTGGGTAGATCACGAGGTCAGGAGATCGAGACCATTCTGGCTAACATGGTGAAACCCTGTCTCTACTAAAAATACAAAAAATTAGCCGGACGTGGTGGTGGGTGCCTGTAATCCCAGCTACTGGGGAGGCTGAGGCAGGAGAATGGCGTGAACCTGGGAGACGGAGCTTGCAGTGAGCCGAGATGGCGCCACTGCACTCCAGTCTGGGAGACACAGCGAGACTCTGTCTCAAAAAAATAAAAAATAAAAAATAAAAAAAAATTAAGAACCTTGGGTGAATAAAACTGTTTGGAGAAGTCTATTGGCTGATGTGATACAACCTTAGGATCAGCCTGCAATGGTCAAATTGACCCTAGCAACACAGAATACTGGGTAAAAGGGGAGTTAAGATGTCCAAGAACAGAGATGAACAGATGAGCAGAGACTGCCTGCCAGGCATAATACCTAACCTGTGTGTGCACATCTTAGCTTATAAAGTGCTTTTACACAGCAGGCTGAAGGTTCATAATAAAAGAAAATATGAAAATAAATATTGGACTTACTTTGAAAAGCATTAGACACACACTATTTTCTACTTACAAAGTCATTCGGAGACCCAAGAACATTTTCTAGTTACAAAGTCATTCAGAGACTCAATCACGTGAGAAGAATCCTTGGAATTAAGTGTCCTACTTCCTTAAAAAAGATTAAATCCAAGTCTAAGGTTGGCCAGTCATTAAGAGGAGGATTGGGACTGAGCCCAGGAATCCAAGCTACCTCATTCCATAAAAGACAAGTCAACAAGTGAAGCAGAAAAAATAGCTCGTGTAGTTGAATCTAAACATCACAAACAAAACTCAACCTATGCAGTAGACTTTCATGGTGTGACTTTACATTTTTATAGTACAAAAGCAAAATACGCTTATTCTGAAAAACTTTATAGAAGCATAAAGAAGCAGAAAAAATATATATAACTCATAATCCCAGCTTTAGGAAGTAACTATTGTTAACATTTTAGCTGACTTCTTTCCAGTTTTTCTTTTCATATCTAATTGCATCTTAACTGTTTCTCAGCCAAAAATTTTCCCTGAGGTAGAAGTTAGGATAACAGGAAAGGCAGAAACTCTTCTATGGAGTGTCAGTATTTTGAGAGCAATGCTGTTGAATTTTGTCTGCAGATAATTTTAGTTACTTGGGTAATAGCTTCGTTTATAGCATAGATCCAGATCAGGTTAAATTTAGTTTGAATTTAGAATAAGAGAGCTATATTATAGTTACAGACAGGAGAGAAGGAACATCATGTTCCAAGTTAAAATAAGATGTCTGAATGTCACAATCTGGTCACACAGGAGCTCTGCGAAAGTCAGTGAAAAGAGACCTGGGGGCTGTTATTGCTGAATTCTTAAAAAACGAGCATCATCGAAGGTTGTATCACATCAGCCAATAGACTTCTCCAAACAGAGTTTTATTCACCCAAGGTTCTTAATATTTTTTTTATTTAGCATCATCTCAAAAGGACTCTGTCACTCAGTTCAGGAGTGACCAAGTGTGTGCCGTAAGCAACGTCACAGGTGTAAAAATCTGGTTACCAGTCAAGATTTACAGAACGGGGACTCTTACCTTTGATTAAACATTAAATGACATTGTGTATGTGTGTGTGTATGCGTGTGTGTATCCTGTTTATGTGGAATCCCTGAAATACAGTGATTTTCTATTCTTGAATGGGGATGACTAGTTAAGAGTTGGTTTTACTTCACGTTCCCCAGAGGATACGTTTACTCTTCTTGGACTTCTTCTAGAGTTACTGGTGACATACTGTGTCCATGTATACCCTGTACACACTAGGGGAAGAGGGACTCATTTCCTGTTGCACAGGGAAGGTCTGTGCTGCAGTGGTGTGTGTCTGCACTGAGTCAGGGGTGCCCACACTGGTCCTGCCTCTCTGCTCCCCTCACTTCCCCTAGGAAAGGTATAGGGTGGATATTTCCCTGCACTCACCCACGTGGTTGGCAGCCCCATTCTGCCGCTCGTTCTCATCCACATGACATTTCTTCTTGGCGATCTTGTGGAGAATTGAAGCCTTTTCTCTGAACCTCCCTGAAGCAAAAGAAAGTGGCAGGAAGGAGACACAATGAGAAAGAAGATAAAAAGAGAGTCTCAGGGCCAAGCAGGCATGTGGCCTCCTCAGTCACGCTGCACTAATAGCATGACCACTCCATTCTGTCCAATCCCAATGCACCAGGACCTTCCCGAAGGGTACTTTCTTGCCTTTGTAGATTTTTCAGCCCAATTCTCTATTTGAGAATCTCTTCTCTCCCTTTCCAGTTGCTCACGAAATTAACAAAAGCACCAAGCAACACTAAAGCTCCCCTATTGCTGAGATCCAAAACAGGTCTAGAGAAACAGAACTGCTCTGGGGGCATGGCCATTTCTCTGAAAGTAAATGCTCATTCCAGACCAGATTTTAACAATGGGCTGGGAAGGAAAGCCAAGCTCAGGGGTCCTTTGATTTGACTTCAGTTTCCAAACATGTTGAGTATCCCTAACTGAAAAAGCCAAAATCTGAAATGTGAAACACTTCTGGTCCCAAGCATTTCACATAAGGGATACTCAACCTGTCTTATAACTAACATTGCTGTTTCTAAACGAGTCAGGAACATGCATCACAGCTTTCCAGATTAGCTGAGTCAGCTGTAATTAAGGCATCAAGAAGGCAACTGATTCCATTTGTGGATTTAGGGCAAGGAAGGATCAACTGAGTGCAGCAAGTAATGGTGATGAGATGCTTTGGGAATGATGCTGGACATGCATATTTATAGCAGCACAATTCACAGTTGCAAAGTGGTGGAACTAAACCAAATGACCATCAATCAATGAATGAATAAAGTATATATACATATATATTCTCTATATATATTCCATCACATATTTATGATGGAGTACTATGCAGCCATAAAAAGGAATGAATTAACAGCATTTGCAGTGACCTGGATGAGATTGGAGACCATTACTTTAAGTGATGTAACTCAGGAATGGAAAATCAAACATCATATGTTCTCACTGATACGTGGGAGCTAAGCTATGAGGATGCAAAGGCATAAGAATAATACAGTAGACTTTGGGGACTTGGGGGGAAGAGTGGGAGGGGGACGAGGGATAAAAGACTACAAATATGGTGCAGTGTGGATATGGGTGATGGGTACACCAAAATCTCACAAATCACCACTAAAGAACTTACTCATGTAACCAAATACCACCTGTACCCTAATAACTTATGGAAAAATAAAAAAAGGTACTAGAAAAAATGCCATTCTCAAAGTAATCATTTTAAACAGCTGTACCACAAGTGCAATGTTTCATTTCTTATTATTGACATAATAGGTAAATGCATGCAATAAGAAAAATAAAAAAGCAAGCAAGCAAAATTGCAGAGATGAGGGAAACAGCACATTCCTTTTTTTAATCCTTTATTTTCTTCCTTGGGAACATTCAAGGTATAAAAAAATTCTCATTTTAAACTGATGATTGCCTAGATTCAGATATAATGAGTGTCTCAAAACACCACAATCCTTTCAGTTTTCCCACTGTGTATTTTTTTGTTGGCTGTGTTCCCTAGCAGCATATTAACAGGGGATCTCATTCTACTTTTTTATTTAGAACCAAACCAAACAAAAATGTTTCTCCTGGAGAGCTTCTTTTCCTAGAAGAAAGCATGGCAGATTGGCACCCACTGCCCGCCTCCGTGGTTTGGAATCATGGCATGTGGTCATAGTGATGACTTGTGTGACTGGCTGGGAGCGACAGCACCTGTAAACTAGAGTCAGATCAATGGACTCCAATGGTGAAAATGACACAAGCTGTGACCCTTTCTGCTCACGGCTCCATTAGTCACAAGCCTGGTCTCTTTGCCACAACAAAGGCAATCTCTAGGACATAAGTACCTTAATTTAGGCAATGAATGTGCACCGTTGAGTACACTCTCAAAAGAAGTAGGAAAGAAAATATTTCATGGAGAAAAGGCGTTTGGTGTGTGGCTTGGGTTTCCTAAGGAGTGAGAAAGAAGGATGAGGTGATGGGCACAACTCCATCCCTGAGGAATGTTGAAGGTCAGCATTAGATTCACCACCATGGAAGGTAGCTTGAATTTGATTGTTTCTGTTTAATTTCCAGGGGAAACTGGGAAGAAAAAGGGGAAAGAAAGAAATCCTGGAGACTAGGAAAAGGAGGTGGTAAAGAAGAACAAGAAAAGAAAGAAGAAAGAGAGAAAAAGGAATGTCAGGATGGAGGAGGCAGGCAGGGGCTATGATTGCCTGGAAGTTGTCCAGGCTGTGTGGATGCAAGATACCTTCCTGGCTGCCAAACCTAGTCTTATCTGAGGACTAGATAAACAGATAAGAGTGAGCTTCAGTACTCTGCAGTCCTCAGCCTAAAGAGGAGTTACTTTTTGCAGAAGACAACTCCAAAAAGTCCTAAATCATCTGGTTTTCCATCCAGAAGAGGAAAAAAGGAGGTTCTGAAACTTTATTGGAGATGATGCTTCTACTAATAAAACCATCCCATCGTGGTCTCAGGGTCATTTTTTGAACTCAGAACATCCTGCCACTCTAAGAAATATAGATGATCAATATTTGCTATTTTAAAATTATCTGTAAGATAATAATAAAGTAGGAGAGCATTCAGAAGCGGCAACAACTAGGTCTGGGGAAATAAAACCTAAAATAACCCAACTCAAATAATGTCCTAAAGCCATGAATCATGACAGAAAATATTGGATAGAAACCAGCTAAAGACATATCACTTGTGATTAAAAGAATCTTTTTAGAGTTTAGGTGTGTGCCAGAGAGAAATGATAATAAAAGGGACCCGAAAGCATGAAAACGGAGCCATGCCCTCTGCCAGGAAGCATCTTTCACAACAGTATTGGCCTCTGGCACTCATGGGCTGGTTTTCCCCAAATCTCCAACGAAAATCTAGGAGAACATGGTAGGAGATAACCCCAGAATTGGAATTTTATAGGTTCTCAAATATCTTACAGGCCAGTGAGACTGCGTGTTATTCTTTTCCCACTGCAACACCTCAGGTTTTCTGCACTACTGAACAGTAAGAGGGATTAGCGTTATTTGTGTCCTCTTGCTGCCTTAGGGGCAGCCAGCCAAAGCAGCAAGCCTGGTTGGGAGCTGTCTTCTCCACAGACTTCTTCAATTCAGCCTCTCCCCTAGATGATTCTTTGTTGCAACTAATATGACCTGGCAGCCATTCCACATCCTAAGTGCTGACAATGGCTGCTCCATAGGCTAGAAGGATTTTTCCCTTAAAGATTAGTTTCTGGAAAGGCAGCAGTTGAGGGCCCATCTTCAGAATGTAGCACACATGTGTAATCCTTCAGGGTGGTGGGGCAGAGCCTGACAAACCAGATTCGCTGATTCCAGCCCACTGGATACCCCTGGGATCGTCACAGGGCACCTTTTGAGAAATGCTATGAGGATGAGGCTAACAGGATCTATGTGAGCATGAAGGACCTGGGGCAGAAGCCAGCAGAGAACCTGTGATTTTTGAAGTGATCCTCTCTGCCTTGGGGTAGGAAGACATGGCATTTTCAGGACCTGTTCATTCCCAAGTCAAAAACTGTGAAGAACAGCAAACAGGGTGTGTGTGTCGGGACAGCACAATTTCATGGCTAAATGGAGGTTAAATGGATGTGATTGACAGGCGGGTAGATCTGAGTTCAAGCCCTAGCTTTCTCACTGTCTCTGCTGGGTGATTTTTGGTGACTTTCTAAATATTTCTGTGCTTTAGTTTTCCCACCTGTTAAGTAGGGATTCTAGTGGTATTGGCTGATCTGTTAAGCAGGGATTCCAGTGGTATTGGTAGAGTTACTGGTGACATATGATGTCCACACATGCCCTGTACTCACTTGCGGAAGAGGGGCTCATTTTCTGTCTGTCATCCAGGGAAGGGCTGAACTGCAGGGGTCTTCTGTGAGAAAATATATGTAAAGGGTTTATCACAATGTGTGGCATTGAAAGAACTCTGTAAGTAAGAGGAAAAAGAGAATCAAACAGAATCTCAGGGGTAAGGGTGATGTGGCCTTGAGTTGCTATAGGAGAATTGTTGCCATCTTCTCTTCTCTCAGTCCACACAGGCCGGGATGGAGAATCAGCCACATTCAGACCCAGAAGTTTAAGCATACAGGGCCTTGTTGGACTGGTGTTCAAGTTTCAGTGAATCCCCCAAAACTGATTAGAAAAAGGATCATTTTAGATCTCTCTGCAATTGAGAAGGTCAAGGTGATAGAGCTGGCTTTCTGGACTTTAAAAGTTGATACCTCTGCAATCTTAAAGTGCAAACATGATCAGCTTTCCCCCATCACCCGCAGGGCCAAAATACAGACCAAGGGACTATGTTGCTGCAAAATGGATTTGCTCAAAAGAACCTCACGCCGCACTAGGTTCTTAACCCCTCTCCACCTCAGGTTCAGAATGAGTAAGATGGAGCTAAGAAGAGCATCCAGCTCATACAGTCCTTGGAAGGTCCAATGGGTTAATACCCATTGCATGTTTCAATGGCCTCTGATACACAGCAAGTGCTTAGGAATTGCTATTCAGAAAGGGTTGCTATTATTATGGAAGTGGCTGACAGGAAATTCTTCTCCTAAATTACTGAAAATAAGATTGATATTTAAAATAGAACTGATGCCTAGCACCCGCAGGTGCAGACCTTGGTGGTAAAGGGATTGCTCAGATATTTTAGGCACAGATTCCAAACTGTCATAAAGGGTGGCATAGAGGAACGAATCTAAGAAATGATTGTGTAACTTCGTGCCTGCCGAAAAAGAATTATGATATTTTTGAGTACTTTTCAAGGTGAGTGAAGGAGTTATTTTTAACATGTTTCAAGGCAACTTTAAAAAATACACTCTCTTGTGGTCTAAACCCTTAAAGTGTTGTATTTTTACATAGCTACAGATATTTGTATAGTTAAAAATCTCAGAAATAGCAAACTGCTCAAATCGTGAGGCACCTACGTCAAAACCTAGTACATCATTTTAATATAGTTTAGCTTGGTCTGAAATTTGAAAGAGAGTACCAGCTGAGTGTCCTCAGAGGAGTGTATGTTGAGGGGGTGGTAGGGAAGTGCGGAAGTAAAAGATCCAAGCATAAGAGCCGAATGTGAATTTCGAAAAACAACCAGCAATCAAAATCCTTGACCAGATCATTCTGACGTAAAGCAGAAGCTTCATGCTACATGGAAAAACAACGTTTGGAGGGTCTGTTCACTCAAAGGAAATGGATTTTGTTTCTCTTCTGCTGTTAATTAAAACAGCCCCTTGGAAATTTCCTCCCTCCCATCTTTCCCACCAAGCCTATAATAGGCAGGGTTCCAAATGGAACCCTTTGGGGTGGAGATGAGATTAGCTTCCAGCTGCTACAGAACATTCTAAGCATCTGCAACACAGAAACAACGATGGGACAAAAGAGAGAAAAAGATGCAAAGAGAGTGGCTACACACACCTTGG
Source organism: Papio anubis (assembly GCF_008728515.1). Lineage (NCBI taxonomy): Eukaryota > Metazoa > Chordata > Mammalia > Primates > Cercopithecidae > Papio > Papio anubis. The sequence goes on along the minus strand of NW_022163040.1, from coordinate 77,461 downwards.
TGAACAGACCATGGCTTAGGAGAAGAAAGGGAAAAATCACACAAGAGGAAAAACTGGAAAACAGCCTTTTAAACTCTATTTTTGTGTTTTTGGTTCTGCCTTTCTTGTCTCTTTCTTTGAAGTTTATGGCTTGGCAGGTAGCTTAAAAAGCAAAAGTGCATCTGAACTTTCCTCCCATTTATTCTTTTCCTTTTTTTTTCTGGAAGCAGAGACTTAAGTTAGGCAGATAGACCATCATCACTCTTAGAAGACTTGCAACAGAACTGATGTGGCACCGTGAAGTTATCCTGGGCTCCCCTGTTTCTCTCACACCCCACATGCCATCTACCAGCAAATCTGGTGTCTCTATTTTTAAAAGTTTTCAGAATCTGACCACTTCTTCCTTCCACCCCTTTCCCACTCCCCGCTCCGCACGCCCACCCAACCAGCACCAAGTCACACAGGAATAATTCTGCTGGTCTGAGTCTCCCCCTTCTACCCTTCCCTCTCCTTCCTCTGGCCAGTCTCATCCCAGCATCTTTAATGATCAGTAAAACAGAATGTGGCTCTTACTTCTCTGCAAAATCCTGCAGTGCGTCCCCAGGTCAAAGTGAAAGCCAAAGTCTTACCTATTGTGTCCAGTGAAGCTCACTCTGGCTGCCCTGACCTTGTGTGCTACCCCTCTCCTCTCTCACTGCTCCAGCCATGCTGGTCTCTTTCCTGTTTCTTGAAAGCGCTGTACACCATCTCACCTCTGTGCCATGGCATTGTGTGGCCCCTCTACCTGGAGTATTCTTCCCCCAGAGGTCCACAGAGCTTGTTTGAATGTCACCTCATTAAGGCTTGTCTGAGCAGCCTGTTTAAATCTATAGCTTCTCTCTCCAGCATTTTTTATCCCAAGTTTATTTTCTCTAAAGTAGTTATCACCAACTAATATACTATATTATTATGACTATAGATTATTTGGTGCTTTCCACTGGCAGCAGACAACCTTCAAAAGGGCAAGGCTTTTCACTGGCTTTGTTCATTGGTATATCTCTAGCATCAGACTGGGTTCAACAAATCCTTTTGTTCATGGTTTCTAGGCAAGTAGATGAGGTTATGACTCTGTAATGTGCTTCCCGTCAGCCAATGACCCAGAATAAATGTCTTTAGGACCTCCAAGCCCATGGCCCCAGTGGAACTGAATGTCTACCTATGGGATCCCAGGAACTTTCTAGAGGTAAGTAGGAGAAAAATGGGATGTACCAGGTGTTTATACTCCAGTGGTGGAAGGCAGGGGAGACACATCAGTTGTCCTTCTCTGCACATCTCCAGGGTCAACAAGGTGCATGTGCAAAGGAGCCCCCTTTCCATAGGACAGGAGGTTAGGTGAACACCACAAACATCAGGGCAGGGAAAGCTGGGCCTTGGTTCCTCATTTTTTAAATTAGCTGCCCCTCATTCATCAAGGCCTAACTCAACATCTAACCTGAAGGTTTCTCTGCACACACCCCTCTTTTCCAAGTGGAAACCCATCATTCTCATGGCACTTTAACTGTACATGGTACAGTCCTTATTTCCACTTGCTGCCCACATGCCTGCTTTCCCCAGCAGACAGCAGTCTTCTCTGGGAAAGGGATCTTCTCTCTGCCATCTTTATTATCCCTCGACAAGTGTCCTAGAATCACGCCTGACCCATCACAGGCCTCCACTGTCTTGCAGTTAAGCTCTCACTATTATCAGCTCCTCTGGGAAATCAAGCTTCCTTTCAAGTTAGTACAAGTCACAAACTAACACACTGCAAAGAGTAAAAAAACAAAAACAAAAACACCTGTGCTATGTACTGGGCTGTGTCTGGTGAATAAGATACATCTGGCTCATACCCTTGTAGAGTCCATAGCCTGAAGTGAGGAAGAGACTTCGGATTTGTGCTCTGATGGTGGAGGCCTTCTTAGGAGGGTATGGAGGCCCAGAGAATTATAGTGAAAGTTCCTCCACACAAGATGCCACCTAGCAACTAGAGAAAATGAATCCCCTTTTATTCTACTAACTGTCTTACTGGAACAGTTAATTTACCTAATAGAGGCAGGCTTAATTTTTATTCTTAGAAGCAAAATTTTAAAGAAATTTTTATTTTTTAAAAATAATAATTTCATCTTAAACAAAACTACCAAGAACATAGAATTTTATTTATTCCCAAATCTGTTTTTGAAGTACAACCTCTAAATTATTTTTTCTAATTTTTGTGAAGCATGATGCAAACCACTTATTACAGGGCTACACTGATATTGGTAAAAATTAAATTACCCTTGTAATAAAGTATTTTGTAAAGTGTCTTTAGTAAATATTTTTAAATGAACCACATAATAGAGATGATTAACAACATTTAATTATATTAGATTTACAGACACAATCATAGGAGTAGTTTCTGTAATTAATGAGAATATATACATAATTATATCTCAAGTGGTGACTAAACCCATTATACAATGAAATGGGGCAGCTGAATTTCCTTATTAAGACCCTTTTCTCCCCATTTATGTCTGCTTAGCATAAAAAAAGACTTTTTTCCTCATTTTCTCTACACTCATTAATTGGAATTCTGAAAGTAACACCTGTCTTGTCTCTCTTATTTATGTATTCAATTATTTACATAGTATAAATGTGTGCATATTTCTTTTATTCTATGGGCCCATTATTTATTCAGTTAATTAAATTGTTTCAAACTTGACCACTGGGATATTTTTCAGATTGGCTTCTGTGTTCAGTCAACAAGGTTCATCCTTTTCAAAGCATTTCTTTATTTTCTGGCATTACAAGAGGTTTCAATATCATTTTGTATGTTTCCTGGTTCAGCGCTTGGAAATAATCACCTCTCCAGAAGCACTGACTCCTTTTATTGGAAAATGGTATTTAGAAACCAAGATCTGAGAACTATGTGTGCTTATGGCTACTAAGATGTTGTTGCTCCTAGACTTTCTTAGTGGGCAAAGCTAAGAAAGATACGCATGTATACTGAATCATGCATTCTATATCTATATTTATCTCTGTAGTTATAGCTGTCTTTATCTATTTATGACTTCTGGGCTTTAATTGTAATAGTAGTAACCAATATATTTTTCTAGCAGCTTTGTGCTCCAGTGCCATTTGAATATTTGCTTCATTTGAAAGCCATCCAGATGCAATGGGTAAATGACAAATCCAGTGCTGTCTTTTCATATGGTTACCCATGTGTGCCCATTCAGGTTTTCTTTAATAATGTTCTATAAGAATGATCTTTGTGCCACCCATAAAGAATGGATCAGCCCAAACGTGAATTTGTTCCACCATCTTTCCTAGCAGGGTCACCTTATCATTAGAAATATGAACGTGCTTTTGTAATTGGTCTCCCAGTTTTCAATTGCATCTCCTGCATCCTCCTGAATTACCCTTCACAAGACTTGGAATTGTCCACTCTTCTTATTTGTCTTATTTCTTGTTAAGAGACTTAAGGAATTTGTCTTACTCCTTTTCAAGACTCTGCTTTAGGCATCTCATCCTTTTGGAAGCCTTCCCTGAGTCCCTCTCCCCAATCATAGCACCTGATACCTATCCTATCATGGCTTTGTCATAGAGCCTCAAAAGTGTTTTACTGACATCCTCCCCAATTAGCCTGTGGGGCTCTCAAGGATAAGGATGCTGTTCTCCATTTGTGCCCTCAACGCTCACTGCCTAGGCTGGTTCTCACAAGTATTTGTGAATATAGCAACATTAACACAAACAACAAAGAAGATGACATTAGTGGGTGTAGGTGTGAGAAAGTGCTCAGATTTTTTGCTATATGAAATGATATTCTGAGCTTATCTTCCTTTTTAGGGGTACGGAAAGAAGAAGAGCCTAGAAACACATCGCGGGAAACTTGCCAGACTTTCTGCTTGATTAACGCTGTGGGTAAGTTTCCAAAGAAACTAATAGTGTTTATAATTATGTTTATTTTAATACCCCCTCCTTTTTTTTTTTTAAAAAAAAGATAATCTAATTGAGTTCAGATGTAATTGGCATTTTACAAACCAAAAAACTCCCAGCAGGTATCAGACTGCAGAATATGATGTTTCAGGAAAAGGGCCAACTTACTGATCGTGGCTGATTCTGACAGTGCTTGAGAGCTGATGTTTTTTTATCATTTCAGGTCACCTGCTTCATTGTTTTAGGAACTTAATCTTTTGAACATTTTAATCTCATATATACAGACACAAATGGCTTACACAAAGAAATTCTCAGAGGTTTGCCTGATTCTCAGATTTGGAGTTCTGAGCCAGGTAGAGACTGCTAGACAGAAGCTTTAAATGTCTCCTTTTGTTCCCATCCCTGCAACTCTGGATGTCTAAGAGATAAACGAATGAAGAATCACTTTACTAAAAAGGCAGGCCTCATATCCTAAGACCTGCCAGCATTTAACCCAACTACCTCCTAATGGGCATAAAAATTCTCTTCAGAGTTATTTTGTCAAAGCCCATATTTTGGGTATGTCTCTCTGCAAGTGGGTTGTGACATTATTCATTTGGGGAGAGTTTTGATCTGATTTACTGTATCTGGAAAATAGTAGGTGCTCAAGAAATATGTGTTGAAAGATTATGATGACCTATATATAAAAAAACAGAATCAAACAAAATAGTTCTTTTGAGGAACCTATATATTACCCAATCATTTATTTTATTGTAAAGTGGAAGATTTTATATTTGGCTAATATGTATTCAGTAGTTGCCCCTATTTTGTGAACTTATAGCATGTATTGTCCCCTAGGTTTCATGTCTATGAATTTTCACTTAATCTGAGTTCTTAGTTTCTATTTTTATTTTAGTCCTCAACTTTACATTGTAATCTGGTACCTGTAAATCTCATTTGAAACTTGGGTTAGCAGCAGAAGCGCTGGCACATGCTGAGAGTCCTTAACTAAAGGCTTAGAGGCCCATGACTAAAATGAGATGATTTGGTTCACTTCAGATCTAATCAAAAGAGAAACTTACCATACCTAATTGAACATGCCAGCCTCCAAGTATAACAAATTCCCATCTTTTTTTTTTTTTTAAAGAACTTCATGAGTTGGGTGGGATCATATTAATTTATAATAACAGTATTCAAGTTTGACTGATGAAGACAACTTAAATCTTCATCTCTAGAGATGTCAGTAACACACAAAAAGAAGCATCCACAATTTGCCTTCTGCTGCCATTTAACACCTTCTACATATGCAATGTGGCAAAATCTGCCTTTCTTTGCCAAGTCCAATCTTTCTGCTTTTACTGCTGACAGTTTAGATCATGAAAATAAGATGCAATGAAGTTTGAAAAGCTGGATGTATTCTAAGTAGAAGAATTCCTTGGTCCTGGTTTTCAGGAAGACTGTGGCTTTACCCACATAGCTGGTTTGGTCTTTCTAACAGACCTGATGCTGGTTGCTAGCTGGTTAGTCTGGTTATGCACACAGACTAGCCTGCTGTCTTCCTAAGATCCAGCCCCAGGGAGATGTTTATAAGAATACATCTCTGAAGCAGTAATGTGGCTAGTACTGGTTGAATACAGTTTTTTTTTTTTTTTTTGATAAGGCCCAGCCTTACAGAGACATCTATTCAAGTGCCCAGAAAAATCCTCTGGTTATGAAAGTTTGAACTGCATGAGTTAAGCCATAAACTTGGGATGAATGAAAGATAGCACGATATCGGAAATGGTGTCTGTGCACAGTAGGGGCTCCCTGCTTTGGTAATTGCAAGGTAGAAAGTCAACTTGCAGTGTGCTTCTCAGACTTTTTATAGGGATAGCAATGATCTTGAGGTATGAAAGGCATGCACTGCAGTGGAAATTGGATATTCTGTGTAGGAAATCGGCCTTGTCATTTAATTTAGAGAGGTGAAATACTTCTACCATAACTGCACCCTGTATTTAACCCAACTTTGGCAAAAACTCAGGTTTCTAAAACAAGTAAATTAGAAGGTAGTTGTATTACAAAGGCTTATGTGCTTTGTAATGAAGTCAATTTGAGTCTCTCTTCAAAGGACTTATTTAAATTTGCTGTTTGAGGCCCCGCGTGGTGGCTCACGCCTGTAGTCCTAGCACATTGGGAGGCTGAGGCAGGCAGATCACTTGAGGTCAGGGATTCAAGACCAGCCTGGTCAACACGGTGAAACCCCGTCTCTACTAAAAATACAAAAGTTAGCCGATCATGGTGTTGCCTGCCTGTAATCCCAGCTACCTGGGAGGCTGAGGCAGGAGAATTGCTGCAACATGGGAGGCGCAGGCGGCAGTAAGCCGAGATCACATTACTGCACTCCAGCCTGGGCAACAGAGTGAGACTCTGTCTAAAAAAAAAAAAAAAAAAATTGCTGTCTGAGGCTCTCTCATTCATTATTAGTGTGAGCATAAACTGGTGCAATTCTTTTGGAGGGCAATTTGACAAATATCTTTCAAATTTTGAAATGTATATACTCTTTGATCTGGCATTTCTATCTTCAGAAATTTATTTTATATGTATATGTCTTCTACTCAGTAGAATTTGCTCAACGGCCAAAGAGGATACTCATGTAGCATTGTTGTAAAAACTAAATAAATCAACAGGAAATGAAAATATCCTAAATGTTCATCAACAGCGTACTGATTGAACCAACCATGGAACAGCCATGCAGTGAAATACTAAGTAGTTGTTAAAATGAATGAAGAAAGTCTAAATGTGCAGATGTGGAAAGATCTCCAAGATACAATTAATAACAAAAGCCAGGTTAGAAAAGAAACTGATAAAAATGGTCATCTGTAGGGAATGAATGGAATCTGGGGTAGGAAGGAGACTCACTCTTATTGTCTTTCTTTATGTAGTGTTTGCTTTTTTACTTATGTGTGCATGTAATGGTTTATAACAAAAAATAGTTAAAATTAATCCATGATTTAAGATTTCTACTGTGGTAAACGTTTGGATTTGTAACTAAAAGAGAATATTTTTCATCATTTTAAAGGTCTATTTCACTTATGTAATAAGTGTCACTTATCACTTATGTAATAGCACATTAGGAACTACCTAATGTACTATTTGCTATATTTAACCATATTAATAAAGACTTTGGATATGAACTAGATCAAATAATATACAAGCCTTTTATTTCAGATGCTGTGACCCAGGAACCTACCTACCATAGTCTTGGTGGCAGCTTACTCAAAATGCAAGATCAAGTTTTCATAGGGTTTAAGTACACTGAGGATCAATGTCTATCATTACACTTGATAGAGACAGAATCTTGAGCATGGCAAAAGAAGGGGCATCAAAGTATCCAGTATCTGAACACTCTTTGGGTGGAGGCTTCCCTGGCTTCTCTAGACAAAGGGACTCACTCTCTTCCAAGGCAGGCCATTCCATCTTTGGTTACGCCTATAGGAGAGGTCTTCCTATGCTAGGCTGAACTCTCTTTCTCCAAATTGAGGAAGGCTGATGTGCTTTCCCAATCAGCTAGACTTAAGAGGGTCCCCAAAGCTCCCTTCTCCTGGAAAGACAGACCCTACTTTACCATGGCAAACTGCCCATGGGACCGATTTCAAGAAAGAGGCTGTAGTAACAACTTCTAAAACATTTTCAAGTTGTTTCCTAACTACATGCTGCATCCTCGTTCACTTTAGCAGAGCTTCCAGGTCATTTATCAACATCCAGACCCTCATATCCAGACAGCCCTGACTGTCCCCGACCTGACTCAATCTCCCACTCTTGCCACCAGTAAATCTCCTAGATCCTTCACCGTTTTTTTCTGAAAATTCTCTTTGTCTTCTTGTTCCTACTGAAACTTGACTATTTCCTGAAGGCCCCTTTTCCCTGTAGCCCCTGAAAAGTGGCAGCTGCCTGCTCCTCCAAACACCCTGCTCTCCCTCCTGCCCTTTCTTATTACTTCTAGCCCACTTTTCCTCCCTCCTTGGGAGCACAAACCAATAACCCCTTCTACCCAAGCTGACTTCCTGGTTTCCCTCCATTCATTCCTGAAGATTGTAGAACCTAGCTCATTGTTTTCCTCTCTGTCCTTACTTCTGTCCCCCCCCAACCCCATCTGTGATGACTTTTTTTAGGTGAGCCCTGCAACACCTGGCTCCTTACCTTAGTGCCTTCACCTACTCACTCCCAGCTCCCTTCATCCTCATTCACTCACTCCTGTGGCAAGCCTGCACCTCATCACTAGCAATAACTGCACCACTTCCAAAATCCCGATTTGATATTAAGTTTTTGGCAAGTCAAAAAACCCCCGGTTTGAAGCATCCCACTTTCTGTCCATCACTCTTTTTTCTCTTTCTACTACAATGGTTCTTTGATCTTACTGGTCAATTCATTGATGCTCTCACCTTTTCACTACCCTCTTTTAACATGATCTTCACTCAGCTCCAGAGACACCATTCTATTCTGGTTTTCTTCCCACCTCAGTGTCCTTTGCTGGGCCTCCCCTTTCTTCCCAGACTCTAAACTTTGGAGTTCCCAGGGCTCAATTCTTGGCCTACTCTTATCAATTAGCTAGGTATTATAGTCCAGTTCTGTAGCTTTAAATAACACGTACATTTTATGACTCCCAAATTTACATCTACAGCTCTGCCTGACCTCTATCTCATGCTCCATACTCCTACACCTACCACTTTCTCAACATCTCCATTTGGATGTCTCATAGACAACTTAAATTTAACATGAGCACTCAAGCTCCCTCCTATAGCTTGCTCTATTCTCAGTCTTCTCCACCAACACACAGTTACATGAAAGTGAGATTTCCCTGTTGAGGAGAAGCTGCAAGTTGCCTATCCAATATCTATTCCATTTTCATTTCCTAATGACATAATGCCTAAATTATTGGAGACAGCAATTCACCCAGTTTAACAAACTACATTTCCAAATTGCCTTGAAACTAGGTAGTCATATGACTGAGTTTTGAGCAAATTTTACTGAGAGGGTCTTCAGGGAAAGTGCCTTAAAAAGAAGACAAAATACCTAGAGAAAATCACTTTGACTTTTCCTCCTTCCAGGAATACAGATGTGATGCCTGGACCTCCAGAGCCGCTATCTTGGACCATGAGGTGCCCTTGAGGTTACAAATCATACACTAGCGTGGTGGAGCGGAAGGATGGAAGGAGCCTGGGTCTTGAATCATTGTGAAGCTGCTAGAGCTGCCATGTATTGTCTGCTACTGGAATTCTTACACTTGAGAGAAAATAAACTTTCATCTTATTTCAGTCACTGTTAATTTGGATTTTCTGCTACATATAGCTAAAGCTATTTTGCCTGATATGTCAGTGTGTATGACACAGTCTCATCCATTCATGCAAGGATTAAAATGTCCTATGAAGGTCACGGATAACAAGAAGGACTTATTTTAAAATAACATTATTTAGTGGATATATCCTGGGCAGTGAAAAACATTGCTGAATGGTATTCCAAAACTTAATTTTTCTTTGAAAAGAATTAGACTATTTCACTGCAACTAAGAACATCAAATGATTGGCTGGACGATGTGACCTTAAGACACTTTTGTTTCTTTGAAATAATGGGGGTTTTCAAAACAGCCACATGCCTAATTTAGGACCCCATGATTCACATAAGACATTATTAGTTTTTCAGCTTGGTAAAGGGGCAGCTGGTTGCCATGAAACAGTAGGCTTAATTTAATTACAGAAAAGGTTGTTATAATTTTTTCCCTTGATACCACAACTTTTCTACCGTTTTCTCCCTTATACAAATGAACAAGGATTGACTTTTTAAATAGTGGTGAAATTATTTTTCTGGAAATGTCTTTGGTTAAATGGCAGACAGTTTAGGACAATACAGTGGAGACAACTTTCCCCACATATTGCTTCATTGCAAGATATTAGTTGGGATATCTGTCTACCTACGTACCTACCTACCCACCCACCTACCTACCTACATGTCTCTGTGAAACATTTACCTTTGTAGAGCAAAACTTACTAATTCTATATACTGTCATTGGTGGAAAGGTCTTTTCTCCTTTTAATCCATCTGACCCATCACACAAACTTGCCTAATTTTGAACTAGCATTCTATATTATTATTCAGAGTAATTTTAGGAAAAAAGCCAAGTTCAATTTATTGAGAATTTTCCAGAATGAGAATGGTATGAAATTTGGGTATCTGCAGATGAGAAACAAGCTATGCATTATTAACTTTAAAAGTTGGAGATTACCCTTCCAAAAATATGCAGTATCACTGTATGAGAAGATAAGGTGACTGCTGCCTGTGTAGGGAGAGCTGAAGTTACCAAAAGACATTTTTTGTCCCCAGAAACATCTTGTTACAGAGGCAAAGTCCCTGGGAGGAGTAAAGCTCACTAATTTATCATTCCTAGCAAAATGTCTCTTATTCAGAGGTGCTCAGTTATTACTATGTGAATGTATTAGTACAGGTGGCAGGTAAGACAGGTTGTCATCTTGGGACACATGAACATGGCAGTGGAGACATCGCCTGCCAGGCGCAGTGCTGTGGGCTTTATGAATTCTGCCTGCCCGCATTTCCCAAGGCTAAGAAAGATGCCTTCCACTGGGCTCTTCCAGCACATAGGGTCTCCTCATCTCATGCCTGTGTCTCCCACAAGGTCATGAGTTCTTTAGGAGAACTGTTTTTAATCTCCTCCGCTCTGCCCCCAATCCAGCACTGGTACATACTGGGTATTGATGAAAGAATACATAAATAAGTGGATAAAATTCGGATTGGCTTGGGGTGGGCAAGGAGGTTGGGTGTGGCCCTGGGAGCTGCTCCAGTGAGGTTCTAGAGTACCTTAGTGCTGAGGGAGAGAGGGGAGGGGAAAGGGCTCGGAGGACAAGGAGAAAGTTTTCAAACATCATGATTTTGTCTTGCGTGTGAGAGTAAACGTATTATAATACCTTTTCAGGTTTAAAATAACCTTTTCAAGGCAAAGTGCTCATGTAGGGAGAAATGTTTTCTTCAATAGCTCATTGTTGTCCCATCATGATGCCCCCATTCTTAGTCTATGGTCTCCATCAAGGCTTTCTTCCCACTCCCTACGCTGTAGCCAATTCCATCTGCCCCTGTTCCACTCCCCATGTTGTACAAGCTGCAGTGAAGTCCAAAGGGCGGGGCTTTGGCGGGACACAGTGCTGAGATCAGGGTCTGCATCACCACTTACCACCTCTGAGTCCCAGAACAACTTAGTTTGCTTCTTTGAGTCTTAGTTTCCTCATCTAATAAAATAACTCTTTGAGCCTTGTTTTTCTCCTCTTCAATAAAATCTACCTTTTGTGATCATTATGAGGAAAGATGATATAGAATATATATAAGCCCACAGCACTGCCCCCCAGCAAGTGGGAGGCACCCAGTGCGCCCATCCCTTCACCCCTTTCTTAGCCTAGTAGGTCATCCTCCTTTCCTGATTTACCTCATATTTACTAATTCTTTAGGGCCCAGTTCAAAGATTACCTTCTCCACAAAATCTCCTCCCACACCTCGCCCGCCCAACTTCCATGGAAAGGCAACTTTCCTCCCCTGTCGTCTGTCATCTTCTGAACACCTATGGTACTTACCACTTTCTTCCTGGTGTCTCAGTGATTGCGTGTGTTATTTTTTAATCCAAAGTCTTTATTAATACAGTTAAATATAGCAAATAGTACATTAGATAGTTCCTAATGTGCTATTACATAAGCGAAATAGACCTTTAAAATGATGAAAAATATTCCCTTTTAGTTACAAATCCAAACATTTACCACAGTAGAAATCTTAAATCATGGATTAATTTTAACTACGTTTAAAATCGCCTGCCCTTTACTCTTGTTTCCCCAAAGCACCTAGCAGAATAATTTGTACACAATAGGTGCTTAAAAATAATAAGCTGAATATATATAGCAAAATTCTCTGTATTTAGAAATCATCTTTCTTTTTTGGATACAGGGTGGCATATATAACGCATCTTTCCATTTGGTCCACTTAGGGAAAACAACAACAATAAAAAAAATGACCCAGGCTTCGCTGTAAGTCACTGACCTCACACAACATCCAGAGAATTCCCTGGAAACAGTTATAAATAAGGACTTGTCACATGGGCAATCACAACAAAGCCCTGCTCAAAAGCTAGTCACAATTCTAAAATTGTGCAAATGCTTAAATGGAGGGGGTATTTCTCAAAGGCTAGCTAGGCCACAGTTACTGCCCCAAACATCTTTGTCTTTATTCTACTTCCTTAAATTGTACAACATGAAAGTGACATAAATCACATATGTTATTCTTATTTTCCAGTGGGAGGGGAGAGGCCCTTGAGAGTTTGAAGAGGCCATGCCTGGCTTCTACCAGATCTGAGGTTACTGAGCTGGCTTTGAGACTTTTAGATAGAGTACCAGAATTAGGTTTAAGCCAGACTTGGCTTGTCATTGAGGTAGCTGTCAAAGGATGTGACTTTAGGTGGCTAGATGGAGAGCTGCTATTCCAAAATATTCTTTTTCTAGTACTTGAAAGGGATTGCTATATATTTAGAAGACTTAAAAATCTTTCAGAGGTTCCTGTTCTAGGTGAAGGATTAACTTTAACCAGCATTTCCACAAAGGTTCCACAAGAAGCTCCATATCAGAAAGTCTGGGAAACACTGTCTACTCCATCCCTCTTTACAATTTATTATATGCTGCAGTACACAGCAGCATATTGAAAACTCTTGAGAAGTCACATGAGAAAGAGACCTATTTAACTTAACTCAGAAGCTCTCCCACTTATTTATGGAATCAATCTCGCCTGTTTGATTTTTCTTTTTTTTTTCCTTGTTGTTGCAAAATTCCTAGTGACATCATATGAAGCCAGAATTTCATATAACACACCTTTAAAATGCTGCCTTTGCAGTTATTACCTATCACTGTAATGGGGATAAATTTTCAACTAAGAATGGGACACAAAGGGATATGTGTGAGGGGATGGGAAAATCAAGAGAAGGATAAAGTATGTTAAGGGTGACCCAGAGAGGGCCCCCAAACACAGTTTGACAGTTTTGCTCAGGACCAGTCATGGTTCTCATTTCAGACAGGATTTTGACTGGGGTTTCCTGCTTCCAAAGCTCAGTTGTTATCAAGTGATAGAATCAGATTGGAAGTAGAATTTTGCATCTTCATCTTATCTTGAATTGTCTGGCATAGGGAGGAAAGAAAGGGAACACTTGGACAACATTTGCTCAGATGGATGTGAGAATAGGAAGGAAAGGAGAAGGGGATGGCAGGGAAACAGAAGATACGTAGGAGGTAGGACATTCATGATAGAAGGTAATGGACAGGATGGAGGAAAGAGAGAAAGTAAAAGGCTTGACAGGTCAGGCAGATGCTAACAAACTCCCCTTCCTAAGCCAAGAATAAAATAACAGCTGGGACAGGAGACTTCCTTAAAGGTATAAATAGCTCCTTCTATCCCCTTGGTAGCAGGTACTTATTCCTACACATAGGGTTCTGCCATTGGACCTCTTGCTGCCCATGGGTCTACATTTCCCCAAGCTGTTGGTGGGGCCCAGTCTGAGATCCTAGTAGTGGCCTGCTGCTTTAGAAAATATCACAGTGGTTAATTTAAAGCACAGGGCTAGCAATAGAGAAGGGCCTATGTGTTGTGCAAAAGTCAGAGTGGAGAGGGGCTGGGAAGGGGCTTCCTCTTACCCGGGGTTGTCAGATGTTTCACTTCTTGCATGCAAAGCAACTAGGAGATCTCTGGCAAGCTAGGGCAGCTTAGAAATATTAGAAGCTGAAACCAAGATATGCAACACATTTGGGAGTATCTCTTTCATGCTGAAGAATAAAATGAGCTGATTCTTCTACGAGGGCACCTTTCAATTTCTTGTCAGTATCCATGTAAAAGTCATGTAAAAACCTTAAATGTTTTTCATAACTTACAAATATTGTATATTATTAAAAAGTCACAGCATGTATGGGATGAAATAGGGGTTAAGGCAATAGGACAGCTCCCTTTACAAGAATTCAAAATCTTCACATTGCTGTTCCATGGCGAACCTATATCAGAAATGAGATTCTTCCTGGGACAAGGCTATGTTCTGGGATAGTGCCTGGAATTCATTAATAAATACACTTTAAATAAATCTCTACTCAGAGAAAATGGTTGAAATGATATGCCTGTCCTCATGGAGTGGGAACCCTCATGTAGACAATGCCACTGGCTGGAATGGTGGACCCAGCCTCTCAGAGTAGTGCTCTTATCTGATACAATAGGGACTGCAGGGACCTAGGGCATGAGCCTACAGTCCTCTGCATCAGAATCAGGTGTCTAGCTGGTTCTGGGTATAGAAGTTACTTCAGATCTTTCATTCCTTTGCATAAATCAGAAAATCACCAGAACATACATCCCCCTCTGAAATAAAGGACATATTAGAAAATTATTGGATGAATGTTTCTATATGTTTTGTGAGCATGTGGGGGAAAGGTACTGGCACAGTGGGTATTTGTGTTTACATTACTGACACCATTTCTCTGAGTGTGTTATATAATTATGATGGTTTGAATTGCTTGAATGGAACAACATGATTACCCATGGTATTGCACGTCTCCAATTCCAAATAAACACAATGGCAAAAACTAGACAAAAATGCAGAAAGAATAGTAAGTCGCACAATGTCACTGAAGTCATGCAAAGAGGAAAAAAAAAAGAATAAAAAATGGGCAAGCAACAGACACCATAAATGAAAAAAAGCCAATGCATACAATTCTAAAATCATTCTTACCTTCTTCAGTCATTGTGTCATAATATTTTAGTTTTCCATATGATCCAAGTTCTACAACATCACAGTAAAAGACACAAAGATAAGGAACGAGCTATAATGCAAGAACTTTGTTTTTACACATTTTTAATTAATCAGATTCAGAGTTATACTGTCAAATTTTGCAATCGTAACTATATGGAGATGTGCAAACATGGGCCATGTGGCAGACAGCTTTCACGGCCCATTTTCAGAAATCACTTTAAATATATTATGCTACTGGGGGTAGAGTGTGCCCTGCATTACAGAATAGGGCACAGTTATCTTAACATCCAATGAAACAGAGTACTTGGCAAAGATAACTTCACCCCAGGTCTATGGTAACCCTATAATTTTCATACAGGTGACACTCCAAGAGAAAGGGACTGAACAAGGACAACGTCCAGGCTCAAGGAAGTTTGCAGGCACTGTGATTCCTTGCCACAGAACAGCAGTTCAAGAAGTTCATTTCACAGCTTTTCTCCAACAGAACCATTTCCTAGAGAAAAAGGAAGGCTACCTAGGAAAATCTAACATGAAAAACCACGTTCTAAACTTCCCTTTCTCTTCTTAGATTTTAGACAGACAACACAGAGTGCTCTGGGAGGAAAAAGGAGGCATGTTCCCAGGGAAGACCACCAGCTCAGATAGGTGACAGGGCAGCCACAGCTCCAGGACTAAGGCATTGGCGGCTGCTGTGTAAACAGCAGGAGGCAGGGCAAGGACCAGCAGCTCATCCTCTGTGTACGGATCATCAGTGGACTCCCCTGTAATGGAAACCCCTGGCAGAATGTGAGCTGTTTTGAGTGAGCTGGTGGGAGTGGCAGCTGCAGTCGAGGGGAGAGAAGGAGTGGGGATACACCATTTCTGTTTTCTTACTTCAGTTTTAAAATAGCAACTTTTATCCTTGTTTGTCTGAAAATTCTAGATTGTTTTAAGCAGTTTTGTGAGCAGGTTAAAAATATAATTTCTGGTCATAACACCACTCTCCCAATAAACTTCAAGACATTAATTAGACTCAAGAGATATTCCTGTGATTCTGCAGAATGCTCCCATGGCCCATTAACTGGGCCAGCTGCTGGGAATCCTCATATGAATCAACTCAAAATTGATGGGTTTTGTGTGCAAGATGAAGGATCTAGCTTAAAATGCAATAATAAATATTCCTGTATTTCATATTTATATGATACATCATTTGCATATTTTTTCATGTACCTAGATTTCTATCTAAAATTGTTTTAATACACCAGTACAAAATTATATCTTGGGGAGAAAAATCACATGTTTATGTTTCTACGAAGAGCTGCCTATTCTGGTTTTTCTTGGATACATTACAAAAGATGCAGGTGCTTCAAAAAGAAACTGAATTTTGTGTAAATAAAAAGAAATTTTTTTTCATGACTTCTGGGGATTTCCATCAGTGAAAAAAATATGTGTGTGTATATATGTGTGTGTATATATATGTGTGTGTATATATATATATTTTGGTATTTTAAGAACAGTATTATATATTTGACATTGCACAAGTTTGGAATTCTTAAATGACCTAAATACCTTCATAAATATAAAACACATAAATATAAAACATATGTTCATAGTGGCTTCACATATATGTGTTTGCATGTGTGAGTAATCTTGGAGTAGATTAACAAATCGTATCAGCCAACTAATTGTTTTGTGACCTCTCTTCCTTCCCTGAGGTAAGGAGTGGAATAAGCAGCTGGCATTCTCTGCCATTTGCTCAGCAAACAGAATGTGGGTGGCTCTGTGGTTGCAAAGTTGGATGTAAACTATATTCTACACAGTGACAATACATCATTGCATCTTTATGGATCTGTTTTTGTGGACGCAAACCTCTGTATGCACACACTTATTTTCACGTATCAATCCCAACTGTCAAACATCTACTTGTGGCAGATGACATTATTCCTCACCTCTTCTCTTGCAGAATCAGGTACAAATAAATACATTCATATTGTTTAATTATCATTTTATTTGTACACAGTTGAATCGGAACTGTTCATATCGGACAAAGCTCACACATTCTCGACAACGTGGCAATGTCTAGATCGCTTCTTAGCTGCTTCCTTGGATGATGAATGAGACTGAAGGACAAGAACTAGGCAGAACATAACAAAAATGAGGCTAATGATGGTGGAAGAGAAGGAAGAAGAGTAGTGAAAAGCTGAATAACAGCAAGTGATGTGGCAACTCAAGGCACAGTGAGGAAGCAGCAGAAGGGAATGGTATCTGCCCAAACAAAGAGAACCATGTTTACAGTTTACTGAGGAAGAGTCAGAAAAGAATGGAGATGGAAACCAGCCTGCTAGAATATGGTCTTTAGCACTAACAGCAACAGGATGGTGAGATGGTGAACTCAGCAGCAGCATCCTAAGGAGGATAGGGCAGCATCTCCAGGAGCCACAGGCCCTCCTACCTGATGCAGGGACTCAGGAGGTGCAGAAAGAGAAATGACATGCGACTAGGACAAACAGCATGCATGCATACACCAGAGCTCATCATGCACCTGGCTGGAGTCCAATAGCCCATGATGCCTCCTGGAAAGTAGCCTTGGCCACTGTCTATTGATAGCCTGTGGCAAGACCTAGTCTTGCTGAGAGGACCCAGGAGGCACTCACCTGCATAGGAACATGGCTTGCAACCAGCACACTCCCCATAATGAATAACCAAGGCACTCTGAACACAACTGGATTAGGATTCAAACTGAGGCTAATCCAAGGTTAGTTTTTTTGGGGATAGGAGGAAAGAAGTAAGGGAGTTCAAGAGCCTATTATTTAACATCATCTAGCACTGTTCGCTGTATCACTGAAGCAAGAGGCAGCCAGAATTGGAAGAACCATACATCACCTGTGAATGTCATTCTGGGTACCACCTGGTGCCTCTTCTCTATAACATTTCTCTAAGAAGCCATACAGATGGAGAAGACATTCCAGAACCCGGTGGTCGGTGTTTGAGATGAGCCTGTAATCCGATTGTAAATGCTGCCCATCACGAGAATCACACTTGCTTTCATGCCACCGTGGTGGAGCCCATGTCACTGAGCTGTGATGATCCCATGACAAATCTCCTCCCTTATGTATATTACTACCTCTCTAGCTCTGTATCACACTAGCCAAAACAGTGACTTTTTTGGTTTTGTTTTAAATTTTACTTTGCGGAGGAATGAAAGTTGCCCATTAGATGTAACAATTCCCAATTATCTCACAGGGACAGATCTCGATTATGGAAAATACGGTGAAAGTTCTGAAAGGTAGGTTACCATCACAGAGGGAGATGCCAATGTAATTATGTAGGAATTATCATCCTCAAACAGTGAACAATAATGTGTGGTCATTACTGTGGATCATGCAGATGGTTCATAATGAAATGCCCAAGCGAGTCCCCAGATTCTGCAACTTCTTATAAATTTGCCACCTCATTTTCAGCCTTGCTTCTCTGTGGTGTTGCTTAGCAATATCAGTGGTTACCGATTTCTGTCCTGTGACGAGCTGATTCAGGCCATATTTCACCTTATTTTACATGCTCTGGATGATCAAGCAAGAAAAATAGGACCTAGATGTGCTGTTCTGCTGCTGTCCTTTTGAGGTGTGCTGGGGAGGGGGAGAGTGTAGGATAGAATATACAGGTTTCTGAAAAGGATTTTTAAAGAAAAACAATAAGCAACCTAGACAAGAGAATCAACCCAAAACAATCTGTCTTTTACAAGTATCTTTTTGAGAGGTGAAGCCAGCTGGACTTCCTGGGTCGAGTGGGAACTTGGAGAACTTTTCTGTCTAGCAAGAAGATTGTAAAATGCACCAATCGGCACTCTGTAGCTAGCACTGTAAAACACACCAATCAGTGCTCTGTAGCTAGCAAGGGGATTGTAAAATGCACCAATCAGCATTCTGCAAAAACGCACCAATCAGCACTCTGTAGCCAGCAAGGGGATTGTAAAATGCACCAATCAGTGCTCTGTAAAAATGCACCAATCAGCACTCTGTAAAATGCACCAATCAATAGGATCCTAAAAGTAGCCAATGGCAGGGAGGATTGAAAAAAGGGCATTCTGATAGGACAGAAACGGAACATGGGCGGGAACAAATAAGGGAATAAAAGCTGACCAACCCAGCCAGCAGCAGCAACCCACTTGGGTCCCCTTCCACGCTGTGGAAGCTTTGTTCTTTAGCTTTTCACAATAAATCTTGCTGCTGTTCACTCTTTGGGCCCGTGCCATCTTTAAGAGCTGTAACACTCACCAGAAAGGTCTGTGACTCCATTCTTGAAGTCAGAGAGACCACGAACCCACTGGAAAGAACCAACTCCGGACACATTTTTACTGTGTAATTAAAAATCTCAATAACAATCTTAAGATAATTTTAAACACTGACACTTCGTTAGAATATTTTTTTTCTTTTTCACAAAGTCCAGGAGATAAGTGATGATAAAGCATGAGGGGTGTGTGCATAGTTTGGAGACTTACAGACCTTGACTTGACAACTGGGTCTACCACTTGTTAGCCATGGGCAAGTTACCTAATGTCTTTGAGACTTAGTTCTTACCCTTACATAAATGAGAAAAATACTAGTTGTATTCTAGAATAGTGGTGAGAATTACAGGTGCTTAACCTGTAACTGACAGATAATATTCACTAACTATATTGTAGGTATTATTATGACTTTAGTGCATCAGTTGGTTTTCCTTCAAACTGGTCAGGAAGCTCCATACATAGTACTCTTCTGATCTTCAAAAATCAGAGTGAACTTTGGTATCAAGAGACCTTATCATTATAATGCAGAACAAGGAGATCTTGTAGCACAGTGGAAATTTTGGAGTCAATAGATATGGGATCTAATCCAGACTTTGCTTTTTATTACCAGTGGGACTTTGTAGTAAGATAGCCTTTCAAAACCTTAGTTTCCTCATCTGTAAAATAGGGCTCATCCTAGTACCTCCCTCAATATGTTGTTGTAAGGAGCTTTGTGCTATGCCTGGAACATTGGAAGTGCTCAAGCTCACACATATAGAACCCATCACTCTATGATTGGGCCAAAATCTAGTAAGTGATGAGTTGTTCAGACTAAGACAATATGTCACAAGTGACCACCCAGGATTTGAACCTTGTTTCTAATATCCTTTTCACAAGTTTATATTGGAGAAGAAACAGGTAAAAAGAGAATGACAAAAATAATGACCGATGATGTCATGCGAAAGGAAGTCTGTGAATGTCATTTATATTCTTTTGTATAATCTAACATCAGGTGCATTGAGACCTGATGTCAGTTACATTGGTATTATTTAAAGAATTACAACTCAGAGAAAGAGATAACATAAAGATCATTAGGTTTTGGTTTTTGAAAGGGAAGCTCAAAAGGGACTTCAGCTGTTCAGGAAAGTGGTATTGTCCAGTGGTTAAAAGAGTGGCTCCTGGGGTCCAACAATCCTGGGTGTGAACCCAGCTCCATCAGTTACCTGTGTGGTCTAGGGTAAATCATTTAGCTACTCTAAACTTCAATGTCCTTATTTCTAATATGGTTATAATAAAAGTTCTTATCTTATAGGATTGATGTGGAAGATAAATAAGTTAATCTGTATAAAATGCTTAGCCCAGTGTCTGGCAGGCACATGGTAAATATTCAATAAATATTAGTTGTCACTATTGTCACTATTATTGCCTCCACATGCATCAACGAGCTGAATATTCAACATTTTCTCTGGTCCCTTTTTCAGCTGTAGTTTGAAGGGAAAAATAATATTGTTAAAGATAGTGAAAAAATATGATTCGAATAGCAAGGAACATAGAATATCTGAAACCATCCATGCAACAGCTGGAATTCATTTCTAATTTCAGATAATCTGTTTAAGCTCTTCTAATAGAGTATTTCTAAAACATATTCTTAATTTTTGGGGGAGCAGGTGGATAGGGGAGTTAGGAAACTAACATTTTCATTAATGACATCTATCATCTTGGGTACATTTTTGCAAGTCTATAAATTGAAAGATTATATTTACAAAATCAAGCAAAAGGTACTTTCTCATCAAATCCTATCAATTCTGGGCTGGGGGTTACAAACACATTTATTACCCGGCCTTAGAAGTGGCAAAATATTCCATTATCTTCCTCTACTTTTTTTAAAAAAGGATTTATGAGGTGCTATGTACGGATAGGCCCGTTGGTTTCTTTCATAGAAACAGGAGCTTGGTTATATTACATGTGACTAAGGTCCACAGGGCGAGGGGAGAGAGGGGGACACTAAGGTGATGCTGATGCTTCTATAAGCCACACTCACAATCCAACCAGTCACAAAGTTTAATTCCACCCCTAAATGTCCTCAATTCCACCTTTTCTGCTTCATTTCCGCTGCCCTGGCCTTAGTCTGAGGCTTTGCCTAGACTACTGCAATGGTCTTATTTGCACTCTTCTTCCCTCATCCTTCTTACTACCTGTCTACCCCCAGTACCTTTCACCTATCTTTCTCATCGTTATCAAGGTAATCATTTTAAACACAAAGTGAAAATACAACACCTCTCAATCCTGCACATACTGTGATTTTGTGTTGGAATTTTACTATGTCTCCTAATTTACTGAGTCTTTCAGAACCCTGTTGAGGTTCCCTCCTCCAAGCAGCATTCCTAAATGCCCCCATCCCTAATGTTAAGTCACTTTCCTCCTGTGTGTCTGTTCCAACTATACACTTTTGTTGTTGTGCTCATCTCATCAAATGTACCTTAACCTACTTGTTTTCTGCCCTTTAGGGCAAAGAGTCATTGTACTCATTTTGTTAATTTCAGCACCCAGCAGAATAAATGGGCACTCCGTATGTGTTCAACAAATGCTGCTAAGTTGAATTAAATATCTATTTAAAGTGCTCTGTTAATCTTCCTCACTCTTGTTGCCTTTGGTACTGACACTTATGATTCTTTCCATTTTAGTGTTCTAATTCCACAGCTTCAACTATTCTGGCTTATAGTGTCTCTATGGGGAGGAAGCCCCATAGGTGTGGTCTTGACTCTTGCAATTCCCTTCATTGCTTCAGTAAAGTAGGAGGACTTACATCCTGCAAAAGAGCCATCAGGAGAGTCCTCAGCACACAGAAGACAAAATGGCAGCACTGTCTTTAAAAAATGGAGATGGAAAATACTGGTGCACAGAATAGATGCTGCATGCTGGCTAGAGAACAACTTGGATATACTCCTGGATCCCATCTTGTGGCCTGGCTGGATTCAGCAGTTTTTGCTAGGCAGAAAGAATCAGTGCTAATTTATATCCAGCTATTGGGTCAGTACAGCCGAGTTTCTACCCTCTGGTGCATGAAAGCATCCAACAATATTAGAAAAATATCCAAGGGGAGGAGAGGAAAACCAGTAAAATGAAAAAAAAAAATTAAACTCCAGCCATCCAAGAAGGGAAAAAGGCAAGAGATAAGAGAAATATGAGAGGGCAAGAGAATTTGAGAACACAATGAAATTAAGGGAAAAAGGACTGGAAGACATAAAATTAATGCCACTGATGTGACAGTAATTCAAGGTAAAAATGATCCTTACAATGATATATTCTACATTACAGTATTGTCTGGCATATTATTTTCCTGAATATTTGGTTCTTTACCACAATAGAAACAATCACCCCAAATTATGAATAATTTACAGGAATAAATTTAAAGTAGAATGTTCATAGAATCCTTTAAATTCCATCTGTTGTAAGTATAAATCCATGTACCATTACTCCTATTAAATACTAGACTGTATAAGTGGGATTACATAAGTCAGTTTAAAATCCAGGATGCAAAGAAAGGGTGGAAGATTAAGATGCCTTTCCCAAACAGTTATGCACCTTAGATTAAATAGCAAATGCCTACCAGTAAACCAGAGATTTGGTTACGCAGGAGGAGCTAGGGCATGCCATTATCTTCTGACCCCCAAGTGACTCCCAAAGGATGGCCTAAGAATGTTTCCCTAGAATTAAAAAATTTATAGAGTAAATGCTTTTGTAGATTTTTATCAATATATTGGAAAGATAATTTTTTTAGTCTGCTGAACACCTATGGACCCCAGGTAGAATTTTTTTCAAGTCTGCTCAACAGCTATGAACCCAAATAAAATCTGGCCTATTGGAAGGAAATGAGTTAAGTATCAGGCCATACGATTTCCTTCTCATTGTACAAAGGACAGAACTCTGTAAATACAGATGCTATAATTATACAGCTTTGGGATAACTTTTGCTCAATGAGAAGCTGATGAATAGAAAATCGGTTCCCACGATATCTTATAGATAGGTATACCAGGACCTGAAGATATGGCACATGATAAATAGGCTTCTTTTTGAGGAAAGAAGATATAGAAAAGATAATTCAAGGTCTTATGACTGAACCACTGAAAGCTGTCTAAAATTTTGATGGCTGCAAGAAAAAATGAACAACTGATAGCAACTTATTTGGCAAATGCCTACAGAGAACTAATGATGTGGCAAGCACTGTTCTACATGCCCTACAAATAGCATTCCATTGAATACACTAAACAGCCCGTGACAGATACCAATATCTTTCCTATTTTACAAAGGAGGAAACTGAGTCACAGAGAAGTTAAATAACTTGCCCAAGGGCACACAGCTAGTCAGAGGCAGAACTGGAGTTCAAACCAAGGTGGCTGGCTCCTCACTGTGTCTGCTCAATGACTAACTCTGCTATTCCTCCCAAGAATCTGATGGGAAGAGGTTACCATGCACACCCCAAGCAGGGTACAGGGTTTTTCTAAATGGGCACATTATGTGATGTCACCTTTGGGCTCCTAGAATCAGCTCTTCATGGTCTAATTCTCACTAGCATTGACAAGATGGGGTTTATCTCTCAGCTCAAGAAAATAGTCATAACCTGGCCGGGCGCGGTGGCTCAAGCCTGTAATCCCAGCACTTTGGGAGGCCGAGACGGGCGGATCACAAGGTCAGGAGATTGAGACCATCCTAGCTAACGCGGTGAAACCCCGTCTGTACTAAAAAATACAAAAAACTAGCCGGGCGAGGTGGCGGGCGCCTGTAGTCCCAGCTACTCGGGAGGCTAGAGACAGGAATAAGCGTGAACCTGGGAAGTGGAGGAGCAGTGAGCCGAGATCCGCCTGCACTCCAGCCTGAAGATAGGCGAGACTCCGTCTCAAAAAAAAAAAAAAAAAGAAAAAAAAGAAAATAGTCATAACCTATTCCAGATAGGAAACCTTGCATGACCTACCACATCACCTATGGAAATGTGCTGCATGAAAAAGAAAAATCAATAACTGGATAAAGGTTTTTTTCCAGAAATGGCAGAGGAGAATTTTCATCATAAATAATTTCCTAAAATGAGATTGATTTACTATGGAATTTCATTCCTGCCAATACTGGTTGTTATGGCCTCAGGGCCTTAGAGTAAAAAACAAAGCTACATTCACTATTGGTTTTTTGGGCTTAAGTGCTGCTATCTGGGAGGTCAAAGAGAAGTAGCCACATAGGTTACTGTAACTGCATATCTAAAGGTCAGGTTCAACAACAGCATTTAAACTGGTGTTCAGGGAGTCAACTAGTCTGGGGCAAGCACTGGCTAATGTTCACCCAGTCTTGTCTGCAGTGGGGGTCTGTAAAGGAGAACATCCCCAGTGGGGTTACCACTCATGTCAGCTTGCAATGGTAATATGTTTCGCGAATGAATGAATATATGAAAACACACACACACATGCGCGCGCGCACACACACACACTAAACAAGTCTGATATAGACCTGTAAACTGTATAAGCAACAATGCTGCTTGACTCTTTACAAGCGTGTATGTACACATGTGTATAACGCCTCATTTTGAGCTCGGGGACAACCTGTGAAGGACAGTTTGTTGTGGGTGAATCAAAAAGATTCCTTCAATGGCTGAGGTAAAGAGGCAAGATTTGGTGGATCTGATAATGTGAGGTCAGGAGAAATGGATCCTGACAGCCAGTTGAGATTGAGTTTACAATGTGATCAGCATGTACACATGAGTAATATTGTAATGAGTGCAAATCCAAGATGGAAAGAGCCAACTAGAAAATGTGTTCCCTAGTGTCAGAAAGCCATCTCATCACGTCCGAATCACAAGTCATTCAGCCTCATCCCACCCAGAAGTGGGTCCTGCTACTTATTAAACACTCAGAGGTATCTTTAGTGTAAATGCCTTCCATTTGGGAGAAAACACCTCTGGATGCTCTCCTTTCACAGATGATGTTTATATAACAATATACATTTGTATGGGGAAGTCTTTGGTAAATGAAAGTGCTTCTTCACCTTCATTGACTGCCCCCATACTTTGGCCCCATGTAATCACATCTGTGACAGCTGCTTTTATCTCACGGGAACTCTGAATTCTTCCTTTCACAGAGTTCCTTTTTGAGCATAAGTTCCAGAGGACAAAGATGAAGCTCTAATTTTATGGATACTTCATTTGTTTTCCTTCTTCATGATATGTTTGTGCTCAAATGCCAAAAATAAAAATCAATTTTTTTTGGGCAGAGGCGCCCAGTGGCTCCGCGGCTGTAATTCCAGCACACTGGGAGGCGGCGAGGCAGATGGATCACCAGAGTCAGGAGTTGAGACCAGCCTGGCTGACATGGCAAAACCCATCTCCACTAAAATACAAAAATTAGCCAGACATGGTGGTGCATGCCTGTATCCTGGCCTTCTCAAGAGGCTGAGGCAGGAGAATTGCTTGAACCTGGGAGGTGGAGGTGGCAGTGAGCCAGATAGCACTGCATTCCAGTCTAGGTGACAGAGTGAGACTCTGTCTCAAAACAAACAAATAAATAAAAATAAAGAAATCAATTTTTGGCCCACATACCTTGTGGCCTTTACTTCAAAATCAACATTTTCATTGGAGGAAGAAAGAGAACTTTCTCATACTCCAAGCGCCCTTTCGATAAGACCATTCATTCCCTTACGGCTCAAGTAGCAGTAATTTATAATGTGGCCCATAACACAAGAGATTCAGTTTTCAACCCATTTTCACATTCAAAGTATGAGAATAGCGGCTTTACTATTCCCTAAAGAGAGGAGCTATTTAACTTGTCCTGTGTTTGCTCTATAGAGAGGCATTAATGGCCTGTCCTCTCCTCTATCTAGGGATTAATACTACTGTCATCTTAGTAAACCACAGCCAGTAAGATTGGATTTTATTCTTCATAGTGAATTTTCACTCATTGCCTATTCACTTACCAAGGAGGCTGCATGCAAACATCTTGGTAATATAAACTGATCTAAATTTTAAGATAGAAAGGTTACAAAACTGCCTTTGAGTTACCTTCTCACTTTTTTGGATAAAAAGTCATGAAATGACTCTTTAGGACAAACAAAAATTTATAAAGCTCATTTCCTGAAACTTTTTTTTTTTTTTTAAATAGAAGCTAAAAGAAATAAGCTCTGGTATTTGGTGAGACAAAAAGCAAACCAGCAAGCAAATTGTTGGTTAATCTTAGTGTCAGCTTCAAGTTAACATTAAGTGTCTGTGTTAAAGAGACTTGGAAAGCCTTTACAGAACAAGAGATGTGTGAGCATGTGGCCAGCGGGAATGCACGACTCCTGTGTGGTAGAAGTGTCCAGGCTCAGAAGTCAGACTTAGGAGCTCAGGTGACTACAAGCAAGTCATGCCACCTTGGAGTTGTGGTTTCCCAGAGGTAAAATATGCATACGACTTCCCATAGCCACTGCTGAGAGAATTACATGGCTATGACTTTTGGGTGTGAGGCACAGGTGGGTACTACAGAGTTCCACTTTCTTGTTTTCCTTCTCCACCATCTCTGAGGCCCCCTAGTTTCCTGCACTGAAATCTCCTCTCTCTCTCTCTCACATACACACACACACACATATGCATGAACACTCGCACTTCCCTAGCACCCCTCAGGAGAGACTGCTAGAGCGTTAGTTCAGTGGGCAGGGGAGCCATATGTCTGCTCATTGCCTCACAAAGGAACCACATTTTGGTTGAGACAGCAATACATGGTTTGGGGTTTCTGGCCAGGCCAGTCCAGGTCTCCTGTCAGGCTCTCACCTCCCTCAGAACCTGCTTTCAAACTCACTTTCTCCAGAACACTTCCTGAAGGCTCTCCTCAGGGTTCACACAATGATCTGGATTTCCTGAGGTCTGTAAAGCCTTGCTTGCCTGCAGCCAGTGCTCACTCTGTCCAGTGCCATTGCCTGTTGTACATGCACCAGGGCTGCTATGCCAGGAGGCCACTTACATGAATGTGTGCTCTAAGCTGCTTCAGGAATATCGACCCGTCCCTTCAATTGCGGGTGATTCAAATGCTCTAGGAAGCCCTTTCCTGCCCAGCAGTGCCTCACCAAGAGCGGTTAGTGAATCTGGCCAGGGCAGTGGTGCTTACACTCTATGGCAGTGTGCCCGCAAGTAGAGGAGACCCCAGTGGCCTCTAATCCCAGCCTCTTCCACCTTCCTCCTAAATATACGGCCGAACATTAAAAGCTGCTGTACGTTGAGTACCTCTTGATCTCTGGTGGGCATCTTTTGCACTTCTTTGTCAAAGTGGTAGACACTAGGACTGGGATAGAGTTGCACATGAGTTTAATTTGGAAGGCATGACATCTTTATAATATATTAAGCGTTTATTTAGTCTTTATGTTCTTCAGAAATGATGATTGTGATGATTTTGCCATAAAGTTCTTAAATATTTCTTTTGGGTTAATCCTTAGTATTTTCTGGTTTTGTTGCATTTGTGAGGTGGGGTCTTCATTGCTTTCATGTTTAAATAATCCTTTAGTTCCTTGATCCCCAACATTTTTGGCACCAGGGACTGGTTTTGTAGAAGACAATTTTCCACCGGTGGGTGTGGGAGTGAGAGTGGTGGGGATGGTTTTGGGATGAAACTGTTCTACTTCCGGGAATTAATAGGAAAATTTAGATTCTCATAAGAGCCACAACCTAGATTCCTCATATGCACAGTTCACCATAGAGTTAGGTGCTCCTATGAGAACTAGATACCTCCTATGATCGACAGGGCCCGGGCTCAGGTGGTCATGTTTCATGCAGCTGCTCACCTCTGCTGTGTGGCCCAGTTCCTGATGGAGGCATGAACTGGAGTACCAGTCACGGCCTGCTTTAGTTCAATTACAGGTGCATTAGAGTAGTATTATTCTACTTTTATGTTTTATGCTTTTTATGTTTCTTAAAAGGTGTCTAGTGCAATTTGTTAAATGTGGTATTAATACAACTTGTTATAGTGAAAAAATGTAAATCAAAATTTGAATCTACACAAGGAAGGAGAGTACTATAATTGTAGGAGAGTGTGCAAGAGTCCACAGAAAATGAATAAGAACCTTCAGTTTTGCACTTTCCTTCTCAAACTCAATACTAAATTAAAGTGCATGCTATTTTACAGGTGTTTGATTTCTCTAAAGGAATGAATGGTTAAAACAATAAAACATCTTAGCATCTTGTTTAGATGGTAATTCCTACCAGACATATAAAATTGGAAAAGGCAGGGAATGTAATAAAGGGAAAAGGAGAACTATACGGTATATCAAAGAAAATGAAAGGAAGCGAGAGAGAGAAAGAAAGCATTTGGATGGAAGAGAGGAATAAAGGAGGCGGAGAACTGCATCCAGGAGTGTGTGGGAGCAGACAGCAAACATTTCCCATTGCAGCAGTGACTCCAGGACTAGAGGGAGATATTCATTATACAGCAAATATTGACCGAGCACCCTCATTAATAACATCCTTGCTGTGCTGGTACTATACAATGGTGGCCAAACCAGATGTGATCACTGTTCATAGCTGCAAGAGAACCATCAAGTAAATAGAACTTTGTTGGTCACAACAGAGCCCTTTGACAGGGCATGGATTAAGAAAATCTACATGGCTAGAACATATATTCCCTAGCAGAGAAAATTATAAAAAGGCATTACTCATTCAATTCCTTGTAAATATGTATTGGGGGCCCACTTGTGCAGGCACTGAGATGAGAGCCAAGCCTGCCCACAAGGTCACTGTTCTGTTGGAGGTATAAGAGGCGAGACAGACAGCATACAACAAATAAGCTGCAGTTCATGGGAGGACAAGTGTTAAAGGAGAATGCAGAGCAGGGTGAGGAGAACTCAGATTCACTTTTCATTGTTTTGCTTCAATATTTTCAAAGGTTGCTTGAGTAAGGCCTCTGATCAGGTGATATGTGAACGGCGCGTCAATCTCAAAAAAATTCCTCAGAAATCCGGCATCTTTCAAATTCCGCAAATCAACAAAGATCAATTTTTCCAAAATCAAATCATCAAATCAAGATCTGGCGCATCAAAAGATCCGTCAGATCTCCGACTAGTGAGATGGTTTGAGCAGAGGTGAGGCATGATTTGACTTGCAGGGGAACCAGGATTCTTCTATGGACAAGTTTGGGGCATGCACCTTTTTCTGGGAAAGACTAGGGGCCACAGTGGGAAATAAGCTGGATTACATTGAGTCAACCAGACCCAGCCCTTCAAAAAGAGGGGAAAAATTCCATCTTCCCTATAAAATTGAGAACTTGAAGACTGGACAAAGGTTACACTAGGGATGGGAAGAAGAAGGTGAACACATTTGGCTCTAACTGGGCTCTACTATGGAGTTACATAGTGTGGTCCTGGGAAAGTAGATTTCATCGATCTCATCTGAAGCATGACATTGTGAGGAACTGCTCATGAGAGGTGGAGAGGAACAGAGAGTATTAAGCAGCAGCTGGCTCTGACAACCTGCATTAAAAGCTGGCTCTACTATCCTAGGACTGTGGCCTCAGGCAGATAAAGGCTCCTTGGGGTCTCTCCAGTTTCTTCATCTATAAAATGAGGGATAACAGATTCTCTGTTGGGCT
Source organism: Papio anubis (assembly GCF_008728515.1). Taxonomy (NCBI): domain Eukaryota; kingdom Metazoa; phylum Chordata; class Mammalia; order Primates; family Cercopithecidae; genus Papio; species Papio anubis. The sequence continues at coordinate 47,940 of NW_022163040.1, read as the reverse complement.
TGCTAAGAGAATTGAGTGAGATAATGTTTGCAAGCATAGTGCCTGGTACCTAGTAAGTGCTCAACTGTAGAAAACCAAACACTATTATTATCACTATTACTCACTGGAGCAAGCAGATTCTATCCTGGTCCTTTTCTGTCATTTCTTAATAACATTTAGCATTTAACTGGCACTTATTCTCTGCCAGGCCTTGTTATAGTGCTTTTCTATATTAGCTCATATACTCTTCATTTGTTTTAGTTTCTTTTTTTTTTTTTTTTTTTAAATTTAGAGACAGGGGTCTTGCTATGTTGCCCAGGCTGCCCTTGAACTCCTAGGCTCAAGTAATCCTCCTGCCTTAGCCTCCAGAGTAGCTGGGATTACAGGTGTGTGCCAACATGCCCAGTGTATATTAGCTCATATACTGTTTAAAACAACCCTATGAGGTAGGTATTATTACTCTGTTTCTACAAATGAGAGTGGTTGAGGCACACAGAGGCCATCAGTCATCCAAAGTCACACAGCTAGTGAAGGACAGAGCTGAGATAGAACCGGGGGTCCAGTTTCAGTCAATCCTCACTCCTTTTTTTTTTTTTTTTGTGAGGCAGTCACCATCTGTCGCCAGGCTGGAGTGCAGTGGCGGGATCTCCAGCTCACTGCGGCTCCACCTCCCGGTTCCACGCCATTCTCCGCCTCCAGCCTCGAGTAGCTGGGACCACAATCCCGCCACCTCGCCCGGCTAATTTTTGCAGCATTTTTAGTAGAGAGCGGGGTTTCACCGTGTTAGCCAACATGGTCACCGATCTCTGACTCGTGATCCATGCATCTCGGCCTCCCAAAGTGCTGGGATTACAGGCTTGAGCCACCGCGCCCGGCCAGTCAATCCTCACTCTTATCAAATACGGTACTAGACTACCTTTCTGCTGATTCAGTGCTCATAGTTCTTTATCAAAGACAGGAAACAAGTTGGGTATAGTGGCATGTGCCTGTAGTCCCACCTACTCAGGAGGCTGAGGCGGGAGGATCACTTGAGCCCAGGGCTTCAAGTCTAGCCTGAGCAACATACCAAGACCCTGTTTCTAAAAACAAACAAAAACAACCGATAGAAAACAATTTTCATCTTGAGTCGTGTTCGGGATCTTCTGTGTTTGGTTTCCTGCTACTCAGCAGATGGAGAGAATGGCTTTGGAACCAGATGAATGTGGGTAGAGATATAACATCCATCTGGGCAGGTCACCAAGCTGCTCTGGGCCTTGGTATTTATCCATGAAGTGGGGATGATGAGATACATGAGACAAATGTTCAATAAGTGGAAGCTACTATTGCCGATAGTGATAATGCTATACTCTGTTCAGTAAAAATACTACCATACAGTAGACCCTCTATTTTTAACAACTTTGCTATCTCTTTGGTCAAGGTGGTACTTTTCATCCCTGAATTTCTAATAGTCATTTGCCTTGTGGTGACTGTGATTGATCACCAGAAAAGACTGTGGTATTCCCTTCTCTGAAGTCTTTGGGAGAAGATATATGCCTATATGCCTGCTGGACACAACCTGCCCGTTCCTGTCTAGAGATGGCAGCCTGGGCTGCAGAAACTTTAGGAGCAGTTCAAGATCACAAGTTTTACAATTTTCAAGTATTTGAACTGAAACCACTAAGGCACAGGACCAGGAGGACATGAAGGTGGAGAGGGAAAGATTTCACCATTTTTTCTCTATGCTCCTCTTTCCCCAAAAAGGTCAGTCCTGAACATCTTTATCCCCAGCATTCTATTTTCTTCTCCTTGTCCCAAACCAGAGGAAGAGAGAGCTTTTAAAAAACTCTCTCTGGCAAATGAAGTTCTTCAAGTCTTCCTAAGTAGAAGTGGTAGTAGTGGTAGTAAGTAGTAGTAGTAGTAGTAGTAATAAAAATCCATCCCTGATCCAGGGATAGGTCAGAGCTCTTGTGATTTAAGCTGGTGTCTACACCAGGAGAACAAGGAATGCTGGGTTGGACATGGGGTTACACAAGGAGGCAGAGTAGCAGAAGAACTACAAACACAGACTGTGAGTCAGGCAGATATATAGGTTCAAATTCTGACTCTGCCATTTACTTCCTCTGTCACCTTGCCTTGGTGGGGCATAGAGCCATAGCCTCTTTACATGTCAGTGTCCTCTGAATGATGGAGTAGGGCTCATGGAAGGATTAAATGAGATGGTTTATATAAAGCACTCAGCATAGTGCCTGGCCTATAGTAAGTACTCTGCAAATGTTGGTTGGTGATATCATTATGAGACAAATGATAGGAGAAGATACTTCTCACTGCAAAAGTGCAACATCCAGCATCCTTGTTTTAGGTTCATGAAGATGTACCCCTGAGCAAATACAAAGGCTTGTTTAGAGAAAATGTTAAAATCAATATAGGACACTGAATTTATTAGAAAGGTCAATTCAGATAGCCATGCTGTGATCTCAAAGACCAATAATCCTAGTTCCCCAAGTTTTTCTCATAAAGGAAAGAAAATATTTATTCCAACCATTTATCTGCCTTAAGCAGATTCTGTCTTTTCATGAGCAATGTCCTGTTCAGAGTTTTGTGTCCCTGCAAAGGCATTGCTCAGCTATGTTTGAACTAATCCTTCACTTAGGCAGGCTAACTCTGTCCCCGCTACACAGTGTGGTCTATCCAGAGCACACCAATGAACAATGAACAGTGGAACCAATAAGCAACGTATGTCCCTGAAACAGACTGAATTAGATCCAAGGTGGTTTCACCATGTTCTTTGGTATTCCTCCCATTGAGAGGTGAAGTCTAATTTCACCCCCATGAGTCTAGGCTGGCCTTAGTGACCGCCTGACTGATTGAATGCAGTACAAGTGACATCCTGGGATTTCCCAGGCTAGGTCATACGAAACCTTGCAGCTTCTGCTTGGTCTTCCTGGAAGGTTTGCTCTTGGAACCCTTAACTACCATATAAAACAAGTCTATCTACATGGAAAGGTCCTGAGACCACAGGGGGAATCAGGGGACCCCGCTGAGCCCAGCTTTCCACTGTGCCTTCCTTCGTAGGTGTTCAGCTTGAGTGAGGCCCTTTCAGACCTTCTAACCTACCCATCCACCAGCTAAATACCACCAGATGACCTCCGATGATGCCACATGGAACAGAATACTCAACCAGGTGATCCCTGATCAAATTCCCAATCCACAAAATTATGAGTAATAAGATGGTGGCAGTTATAAGCCACTAAGTCTTGGGGTGCTTTGTTGCACATCAACAGCTAATGAAACACAAACACTCCTGGAGCCTTGTGACTCAGACTCAGACTGAACCAACCACCAATGAAGGCTTTCGGTAAGGGCTCAATCACTGGATTTTGGAAGACAATGACACCTGAGTGGCACAGATGAGACAAAGGGGAACGTGTTTCCGTAGGCCATCTGTCCTAGATGCCGTTTTCAAATGAATTTGAATACTTCCCTTTTGAACATACACCAGATGCCAGTAGTGCCAATGCACTACCCAGCCAGGTGAACATCAGTGACATGAACGAACTGTTCTTTAGGGCTACAAGGAAGCTACGGACTGCTGCATTTATGCCATCAACTTGGTGATGTAACTAGCATGCTCTATGTTGTTAAAAGGTGGCAGTTTGGCACAAGGACATGTGAATTCAAGTGATTAGATGCAAACTAAAAGAGAGATGACTATTTCTGAGAGCTGTGGGTTAATTTTTTGGCTGTTCTCGGAATGGAAAATGATTGTGAATTTTGGGGGAAAAATACCAGAGCAATCTGTTTTCTTGGCCGCCTGCTATGGAGCAATTTTAAAGCATTGAAGTGCTTTCCATATTTTCTAATCACTCAAGTCCAGAGCTGATTATGGCTCTCAGCATCTCTCAGATTCACACCGCTGGAGCCTCCCACATCTTTCAGGGAGAGGTTTCACCTTGAAAGCAGGTGCCCGGATTCAGAAGGCACATCTTGCTACAGCAGGAACACACAGTTTAATTGTAGCACAGCTCACAAGGGCCAGGTGTTTTGGAAAATCACTGATGGCCCAACTCTGAGATAACCTAGATTCACTTTCCCTTATCTCACAAAAATAAAACATAACCTCTTCTCCAAAGAGAAAAAATGAAAACAAGCCCTACCAGAAACTGAATTCTTTCACACAAAAACCAGGAACATTTAGATGATTGAGACCTGTGGGCAAGGACATGCCTGCATTCACAGGAGTGCACACACACACATACACACACAGTTGTATATGATTAAACATCTCTAGAAGGAGCTTCATGAAACTGGAAACTGTGGTTTCCTCTGTGGAGAACTGGGGAACTGGACAAAATTAGAGGGTTGATGAAGGAAGAAGACCTTTTTTTTTCACCTTAAACTTTGGAATATTTTGAATTTTTAAAGATCATATATTGTGTTACTTTTCAAATTAATGAAATAGAATAATTCCAACCCTGCATATGGCAATTAAGATGTGCTAGGTTGTGTATTTAATGCTTTGTGTATATTCACTTTTTAATCTTTACAATAACCCTGTGATGCAGACATCATTATGTATTTTCCTGATTTTACAGATGAAGAAACTGAGATACGGAAAGGTTAGGTGACTTGTTCGAGGTCACATAGCCAGTAAATGCAGAACTGGGATCTGGACCCAGAGTCTAGTTCTGGAGTCTGTCCTTTTAATTGCCACATAATACTGCCTTGCCCAAAATAAACATACTCAGGCCCTTGATCATAATTGAGTTGGAGTAGATAAAATTGTTCCTTTCTTCTCTCACATAGTCAATATCAGGTCAATATCATGACTTTGGACAAGTTGCTTAATCTTTCTGAGCCTACACCGCTAGTGTGTACCAGGTATTCTTCTAGGCTTTGTGGATAACTAGTGAATAAAATAGAGTCCCTGGTCTCAAGAAACTTCCTGTATCCTGGTAGAAACAGACAATAAACAAACAATCCAGAAACCATAATGTAAACAATAAAGGAAAATTAAAGTGTTCATTGACAGATGAAGATTGGGAACCCCAATTTATGCTGAATGGCCAGGAAGTGTCATTTACACAGAGTGCTGAAAAATGGGCAGGAGTAAAGCAGGGAAAAATAGAAGCGGGTGGGGGAAAGGAAAAATATTATAGTAGAGAGAACAGCCTATGGAAAAATTCTGGGGCAGGGAAGGGGTGTGTGTCTGAAGACAGAAAGGTTTGTGTGGCTAAAACAGAGTGAAATTGAGTTTGGAGCAAGAAGCAGATCACATAGACCAGTGGTCCCCAAGCTTTTTCGCACCAGACACGGGGTTTTGGGGAAGACAATTTTTCCATGGCCGGGTCAAGGAGGATGGTTTAGGGATGAAACTGTTCCATCTTGGATCATCAGCCATTAAATTCTAATAAAGAGCACACAACCTAGATCTCTCTCATGCGCAGTTCACAATAGGGTTCGGCCTCCTATGAGAATCTAATGCAAATGCTGATTTGAGAGGAGGCGGAGCTCAGGTGGTAATGTCTGCTCTTTTCCTGCTGGTACCAGCCCATGGCCTGGGGGTTGGGGACCCCTGATGTAGACCATGATTTGGCTCACGTCCCACCCTCCAACTGCCATCTAACATGTTTGAATTGTGCATCCTATCAGCAAAATTTTAAAATGTATATAAATAGGCATCTATATTCATATAGATATCTATATTCCTATCTATTATATATAGATACACATACTAAAATATGAACAAAAACATTTTCAAAAATAGAAGCTAGGAAGAATGACAAAGTAAATGATGAAGGTGCAGATATTTTTCTCCTTGTTTCCCAAAGGATTGTCTTGCATATCTCCTGAGCACCTCATCCCTACCCTGGGACTACAGCTCTAATCCAGAAAGCAGCATGGCCTGTGTTAAGTGAGATTCAAAGAAACAGAATCTCTTATCATGAAACCATCAGAACTCTCCTGACTTTGAGGGGGGCTCCTTTTGCACAAACTACTAGTTGTGCAAGGATTTCACAATTTTCATAAGAGCCCTGGGAAGTCACTGAAGGTTATAAGTAGAAATGACATAACCTGATTTACTTTTTAAGATGATTACTGAGTGAAACATATGTCTAGGCAGTGGCAATGGAAGAACTGAAAGACCAGCTAGGAAGCTACTGCAGGAATGCAGGCAAGCAATGGAGATGGTTTGGAATAAAGTGCTGCAGGAGGGAGAGCCGTAGATACATTTGAGATCCATGTTAGTTGTGCTATATTTTGTGAAAGGAGAATAATGATGTTAGCTACGAAGCATTATTGTGAAGCATAAGTTTACAGGTGTGAAAATGCTTTGTCAACTCTAAGGTGCCAAAGATAACTTAATATTACTATAGATGATGAAACCAAATACTAGAGAGACCCTAACTTGCCCAAAGTCACACAACTGCTTAGTAGTTGGGAGGAAGGAGTTAAAGCAGTTGGCCTGCAATCTCTTTACTCCTTTCTCTGGGGGTGTATCCCAGGGGAAAGAAAAGAAAGCTGGTGACCAGGTCTAATCTCCTTGTCAAATGAACTTCTACATAGATAGAGTAATGATATTTAGGATGTCCCTGGCTAACAACTACCTCTAGTAAATAGATCCCAGGACCTGTGAAGGAAGGCTCCTTGGAGAATATCACATCAGCTATACAACTCTCTGTGGTATAACAGGAAGATGTTTTGTGATTGAAATGCCTCATGCTCTGCAAGAAGAGGCGACCCTGTGTTCCTTACCTATTATTCTGAGTGAGATGCGTGTCCAATGAAGGAAGATAGGTCCTTGGGAGCCATTCTTGGGTTGCAGATTTTTCTTTACCTCATAAGAACTTCTTGATTGCTTATATTCTTGAACTTATTTAGCAAAGCCTGATAGTGGATAAGATCTCTGATTCATATAACATGACTTGACAATCAGATCGCCTGGCTTCATTCAGTGGCACATATCTATTTGCTAGGCTCTATTAGCTCCTGTGTAACACTGAGCCCAATTATAAAGTCCAGGGATGAAGGGAGAACATACTTGGTTATATTTGAACCCCTTACCAGTGGCAAAACTAATATTTATTTGACACATCTGATATCTATCAACTTGAAAATAATTTTGGGGAATATTTACACAATTGAAGAAACACAATGTATTTGCCCTCATTGTGACTGAGTAACACTGGAAGTGCACAATAATGGGTTGTTTGTGATGGTTCATGTGATTACATTGGGAGGTGAGCCAGGCTTTTTGGGTCTCCAATGACAGCTCCCAAGCAGTTCTAGAAGAGAGGGCTTTTTAGATGCATAGATACTCACCTCCCACCCTCCAATTGCCAAAGAATCAGTACAGTCTCAGTGTTCTGCCATGAATATCATTCCCCAAACCACTCATGGACCTCCTAAATCATGGAGTTCTTTTTCTCTCTTTTTTAAGGTGCACAATTTATCTTCACACACAATTTTGTTTTGAAACTTAGAAATGATGACAAAAGAGAACTGTTACTTTAGCTGGAAGGGAGGGAAACCTTTTTGTCCTCTCTGCTTCATAATAAACTGTATTTATGCTTGAGGCATCAAAAGATAGAACCAGCACGCACACCTCACATCCTACTCCTGGTACAAAAACCACTGATTGTGAACTGAGCTGCTGCAGATAAAGCACATCAAAGGGCCAGGGCTGCTTCTGGCAGATGCTAAACAAGAGGAGGCTAGCAGGCGTGCATGACGACAGCACAAACATGTTTTATACAGAGAAGCCTTTTGACATCCTTTTTCCCCTGAACAAATTCCCAAACCAAAGCTTGATGTTTACCTTCGGCGAGTGGGTCAAGGGTGTGTATCATGAGCTGGAAGATGCTATTCCTCATGAGACTGTTGTGGAGGGAGGCAGAGCTTCCACCTCGCTGGAGACGCGGCTTAGCCTGAGCAGAGAAACCAAAGAGGTGGTTAGTCTCAGAAATGAAAGGCAAGTGCATTATAGACAAGATCCTCACTTAGTCTGGTGGCCACTCATTTCTGTCGCATGATCACACACTATTGAGCCAACCATTTTCAAAGTACATTTCAAAGCCCCTGAGGGAATGTCTCTCACATTCTTTCCTACTAAGTGAATGCGTTGCTTCCCTTTTTAAAAAGAGCTTTGTAAATGCCAATGTGTTATATGCTTCACATCCCTTCATTTATCTTATTTGCAAAATGAACCCTAAGAACTAGGTGCTATTATTCTTCTTGTTAGATAGACGAGGACATTTCATCTCAGAGAAGTGAAATGAGGTGTCCAAGTCACACCAACAAGAGGTGGAGGCTGGAGGAATGTATCCCAGGTCTGCTTTTCTCAAAGACTGTTCTCTAATCCAGTGGGTGGTCTCTAACATTTTTGAAGTGTGCATCCTATCAGTAAAATGTTTAAATGTATATAAATAGGCATCTATGCCCATATCTACATAGACACATATACTAAAATACGAACATATAAAAACACTTTCAAAAATAGAAGTTAAGAAGAATACCACAGTAAACGATGAAGGTGCTAATGTTTTCTCCTTGCTTCCCAAAGGCTCGTCTTGCACATCTCCTGGGCTACCTCATCTCTACCCTGGGACTACAGCTCTAACCCAGAAAGCAGCATGGCCTATGTTAAGTGAGATTCAAGAAGCAGAAGCTCTTATCATGAAACCATGAGAACTCTCCTGACTTTGAGGGGGGCTCCTTTTGGACAAACTACTAGTTGTGATCCTTTGGCCAAATAAATGGAACTGGTAGGTAAGAGGGAAGAATGAGTATCTAGAGATAAGGTTACGGACATACGCTTTTTCTTCTATCTTCAAAAGCAAACAACCTAAAAACTCCCAAACCCTCTGTATTTTGATGGGTTTTTAACCTAAATAGGAACTGCTGTCTCCCCATGATTGATTTTGTGCTGATCATCACAAGGGAAGACTCTCCGAGGCAGCCAAGCTTTATAGACAGACAGACTTAAGGAGTTGAAAGGTATTATAATGTAAGGCAGTTAATTTCTTATTGAACTTTCAGTGTAAAAGTTTGACATGTAAATTTTCTGGGGCAGGTAAAAATAAAATACTATTCTCCACTATGTCTTTCGAACTTCTGCATAACAGGGTTTTCCAAAATATTCCATCATACTCTAGACCCACAAGGGGGCTTCCCCAAAAGTGTCCTATGAGAGACTCCATGATCAAATACATATTTGATATATATTGAAAAGTGCTATATCCTAGCCAACTCACCTAGGGTTTCAAACTACACATTAGACCACTAAGTCTAACACTACAGTAATCTGTTTAACTTGATTAACTTGGGCAGTGTTTCCAAACTATTATCCGTAGGATCTTATTTTGTAAAACACTTGTTAACAATCATGGTCCACACAGTTGGAGACAAACATGAAACCCATAGAAAGTACGAGTAAAATCTCACTATGAGATACCCGAAGAAATCTGGCTCTTTTAGTGTGATTTATTATGACATTCTATTGGAAATCATATTGCCAATTCAATAGGGTTGGAAAAGAACTCAGTGGAGATTACTGGTGTCTCAATGGTGAACCAGATTATGGCTCCTTAATAGAAGAGATTGAGTCTGTGCCTGTGTTCTGGTACTGGATCAGGTACATTCTATGGGCTGTTAATCAATGTTACATCTTTGCCCTGAGCATTACAGGAGGAAGGACAGGGTCATATGTATCTTTATTACTGTTTTAGCCTTGAAAGTCTTAAACATTTTAAAATGCATTTTGTTATTAGTTATAGAGGATTCAGATGATTAAATTTCAAAATATTTTAGGAGCAAGCTTAGGAGATCTGAATAAAATGGAAATGTAATCACTGTTTGATGGCTGAACACAAGAATTCTGAAGGTTGTTTCTTTACTATGCTGCAAAATCTGAAATGTGATGTGTTAATTAAACAGGAACTCAGAAATGGTTTATCAATAATAATTTGTCATAACTACTATGGTCCTTATTCTGAGAAACTGGAAGAACTCTGGTGTGGAGATCTTCATTTGAAAAAGATTACATCTAGAGAAGTACTGAAAGCATTCTTTTGTGTATTATGTATATATTAAATATATAGGTCTCATGCAGCATTTCTTTTGATGAGACCAAAAGAAATTTCCAATCAGAGTATGTGCATGCAGATACACAAAGAAAACAAATATTGAGCATTAGATCCCACACTACTCCCAAATATTAGTTCAGCATCCCTTGGAATGCAATTTGGAAATATCTCACTCTTCCAACTCCTACAAAAGTTCATACCAAATGGAAGAGAAAATTCAAATTTTGAAACCTAGTCCCAGAAGACATGTGTTCATGAATGCCAGAATTCAGTCATCACTAATTGTAGCACAGAGTAGAAGTACACACCAGGGGTTAGACTATTTAAGTATTCCAAGGGAGAGAGTAATGTGTTGAGCACACAAACCCCTCTTACTCCCAACCCCGCCCCACACTCTCCACAGGCACACAAGCAGGTACAGACAAAGCTACTGCTTCCTACCGGTAGAGTCGGTTCATCCTTGTCTCTGGCTGCAGATGGCTGCATAAGAGAAAAAGGCAAAGACAAAAGACAAAGAAATAAATAAATGAAGAGTCACATATGGCATTTACATTTAATAACAAGCATCAGTATAGGGGAAGAGTTCATTCTTTCTGCTCCTGGGATGAGTTAAGCCAAAACAGTGGACTGAGGATGTATATTTCTAGCCAAAATATAATAGTTTATTTAGGTACATGATTCATTCTCCTGAAAGGTCAAAGTTTAATGGCCAACCCGAATGTCCAGCTATACAAAGCAGTTAAGTCAACTGTGGCCCAGCCATGCAGTGGAATACTATGTGATCATTAAAATGAATGATGTAATTCACATGTACTGACATGGAAAATATCCACTGATAACTGAAAAAATTAAACATTTATAAATATTTATTGTTTCATTTCATAAAGGAAAATAAATTAATAATACTTTAGTGCATGTAAATAAAAAAATTCTGCAAGAATGATACCAAACTGTTATTAGTGGTTGTTACTGGTGGATGGAATTGCAAAGAAATGTCATCTTTTATATGTTTTGGGGGGAGTCAGCATTCATTGCTCCAGGTATTGTGAATAAAATAAAGTTCACAGAAGTTAGGCCACTGAATTAAAGACTAGGATCATCCCACATGGAAATCAGATAACCCATCTTTTCTTCTGCTCCCTCACCTCAAGTTTTCTATTCTAAATAGAAGTCTCTGTCCAGTTGAGAAATGTGGATTAGAACACAAGGGCACATAAAGGCCTGGTAATCTGCTGGGAGCGAACGCAACTCAGACAAGGGGGCAGTGTAATTCTACCCACATGACGCACCTGGACAGCTTTTACTTCCTCAACTCAATAGGAACTCTCCTTCTTCACCAGAACCGGGCACCACCCTGGAATCTTTCCAATGAGATACAGGTGCCTGGTGAATAGTTCCTCATGCTTAGACACCACCTTCGTCACTTCACCTCAACTACAGGTGCAGACAGCAAGAACAAACTGGAACCCTTCCCCCATCTGGCATTCTGGTCCTCCCCAATGGGGTCTGAGCAGATGTCTGTCTTCAGGAATAATCACATACTCGGAGGAGAGTAGCCAGATGCAGAGCTGTTTTAAAACTTTCATGTGCTCTAGGCTTTCTGTTTTAGGGTCTTCCACACATGTCTTGTAAAGATATTAAGATGTCCCCACATCCCATCTATAATATACAATTCACCTAAAATATACAGTTTTGTGTAAAAAAAAAAAAAAAGAAGGGATTCTTATAATTTTGAATTTCAAATTATTTGCTATGTGCCATTCATTTAAGTTAGGATTAGCATGCTCAAAATCTTGCAAAGTGAAAAAATCAAATCTACAATTTGTTTTCATATGTAATGGATTTCTAAGAAGGTGAAATTTAATACTTAGTGAGGTTGATGTTAAATATTTTGTGGACATTCAATTAGATGTTCAATAATTTTGATTTTTGTAGACACCTTTTTGGATTCCGGAGTCAATACCAATGTGTTTTTATTGCCCTTCTGGTTCCAAGCATTTTTATGAAGAACTTGCAAGTCTCAGACATAAACAGAAGGGTTCTGCGTTGGTGGTAATTTCTGAGCACAGCCTGTGGGCACCACTAAATTTGCCTTAACCCTCAGGTTGGGGGCCCTCTCTTGGTGACTTCTCTAAAAACGCTAATAGGGAAATGTCCTGATGCCCTAGTTCCCAAGAGCCTGCTTGTGGAACTGGAGTGGACAGGAAACTGGCCTTTGATTCCCCACTTTCCTCTGAAAGGCACTGTATGATCCTGCTTCTCTCTGGCAGGTCCTCTCCTTTTCTTTCCTTCCACATCCGACAGCTCAACAAATGGCCTCACAGTCTGCAGAGCAATCCCCCAGGGAAATCTTCCAGGGCAGCAAGCTCAGCCTTTAGACATACATTGAGATTAACCGTCAGAGCATGCCTGGTCAGTTAGCAAATTTACACCTTGTGGCTAAATGGGAGACCAATAATTATGAGCTGGAATTGATACCACGGTGATAACACAGAACATGAAGGAATAGGATGAAAGTGGGGAGAGAAAAAGGTGGGCTTTATAAGGGCAGAAACGTCACCAGCTGAGAGTTTGAATTTTAAAAAGTATATCTCAATACATTATTTAAGGAAGGAAAAAAAATCCAAACCTGTCTTTTGGTCTGAAAAGAAGAAAAAAATATCTACTCTATTGACTTCCTTTTTCTCTCACAGCAAGGAAGATCATAAAACATAAAAGGTGGAAGGAAAATGCCTAGTACATAGATTCTATAGAGAAAAAACTGAGCGCAGAGACAGGCCTGAAATTCTCTACAAAATGTCCCACTGTTTAATGTCTGCAGTTGACATCATTCGTTTTCTTTCAAGTGTAATCTGCAGACATGAATATACATCAGGGTATAACATGTAAATTTAGGTATACACACAAATGGCAGCAGAGGCCATTAAAACACCCCTCTACTTTCCTTTTATGTAGCCCTGTTGCAAAAGAGATAAGAAGCGTGACATATGATGGTAATTGCCCATTTCTAGGGGCTCACCCACATCTACTGATAATTCGAGGTTCACCTGACTTAGCCTTGCTCTAATTGCATCTTGAAGCAGCCTCACAGTCCTGGCAATATGCAGCTGATTATGTTACAAATTCAGTTTTAAAGGGGTTTAATTACACGGGAAGTAACTAGTGAAGGTGACAAAGAAATGATTTTAATATGTATAGCCAGTGGGTTTTGGGTTGGCCTAGTGTTGTGAATTTATTTTCAGGGCCATTAAATACACGGCAAGTTTATTCTAACCCATGGGATGTTACAGAAGACAACTTCCTCAAAAGAAGACTAACATGACTTTAAGGATTAATCTTGGCATTCTTATGATGCATTTTGCTTTTTAACCCCCTTAATTTTAAACACACCAAAATACCACTCATTTGGGCTGTATTAATATGAAAGCCCAATTCCTGGTGGTCAGCATGCTATGGATTGGCTTAACAAATTCCTATAAACAAATTTAATGAATACATTGAAATAAATTTCCTATAGCTGTAGAAAAAAATATGTTAAGCCAATCCATAGCACACCCACAGCAGTTCTTCAAGGATTGTTTAAAATAATAAACTGGGCACTTAAGCGGGCTGTGCCATGCGACCTCGGGCACTGCCAACCGTGGGTGAGCTCTGGGTGTGCGGGCGGCCTGGTGCGGCGCTCTGCTGTGTCAACGTGTTATGATGCTGTCCCAAACCAACCTGGCTACTGGAATCCCCAGGAGTAAAGTGAAATATTCAAGGCTCTCCAGCACAGAGGATGGCTACATTGACCTTCAGTTTAAGAAAACTCCTCCTAAGATCCCTTATAAGGCCATCGCACTTGCCACTGTGCTGTTTTTGATTGGCGCCTTTCTCATTATTATAGGCTCCCTCCAGCTGTCAGGCCACATCAGCAAAGAGGGGGCAGACCAGCCGTTCCAGTCCTGATCCTTGGCATTCTGGTGTTCCTACCCGGATTTTACCACCTGCACATCACTTACTACGCATCCAAAGGCTGCCGTGGTTACTCCTATGATGACATTCCAGACTTTGATGACTAGCACCCACATAATAGCTGAGGAGAAGAGTCACAGTGGAACTGTCCCAGCTTTAAGATACCTAGGCCGGGCGCGGTGGCTCAAGCCTGTAATCCCAGCACTTTGGGAGGCCGAGACGGGCGGATCACGAGGTCAGGAGATCGAGACCATCCTGGCTAACACAGTGAAACCCCGTCTCTACTAAAAATACAAAAAAAAATTAGCCGGGCGTGGTGGCGGCGCCTGTAGTCCCAGCTACTCGGGAGGCTGAGGCAGGAGAATGGCGTAAACCCGGGAGGCGGAGCTTGCAGTGAGCCGAGATCGCGCCACTGCACTCCAGCCTGGGCGACAGAGCGAGACTCCGCCTCAAAAAAAAAAAAAGATACCTAGCAGAAACTATAGCTAAGGATTAAGGAATTCTGCAGCTTGTAGATGTTTAAGAAAATAATGGCCAGATTTTACAGGTCCTTCCCAAAGATGTTAACTGAACCTGCAGTAGCTAATTAGGACATGCTCTGTTTTTCATCCGTTGGCCCTGGCAAGAGCTCCTGACAAGTTTTTCCACAGGAATATGTATCATGGAAGAATAGAGGTTATTCTGTAATGGAAAAGTGTTGCCTGCCATCACCCTCTGTAGAGCTGAGCATTTCTTTTAAATAGTCTTCATTGCCAATTTGTTCTTGTAGCAAATGGAAGAATGTAGTATGGCTAATTTCTTATTACTAAGTAATTTATTTAAAAAATATCTGAGTATATTATCCTCTACACTTATCCCTACCTTCATGTTCCAGTGGAAGGCTTTAGTAAAATCAAAGATCAGTGAGTTCATCTGTAATGTTTTTTTTACTTGCTTTCTTATTGACAGCAACCAGGAATTTTTTTATCCTGTGGAGCAACTTTTCACAATGTAAATACTTTCTCTGTTTAACAGCCCTTGGCCCATTCTGATCCAGTTCACGAGTAGATTGGACAGCATACAATTTGGATCATTTTGTCCCTAGTAAATCAAATGTTCTGTAGATTATTCCTTTAATGGCTGGACTTTTGACTGTTTCCTAATGAAACACGTAGATAAGTGGTTATCATTTAGAGTTTATAACCCTATTGCTAGCACCTTGTATTATGCCATCATTCTGCTCATGATTCCAAAGATCAGCCTGGATGCCTACAGGACTAGATCGCCTTAGTTTGATTCTATTTTTTAGCTTGCAAAAAGTGACTTATATTCCAGAGAAATTAAAATGTTGAAATCCAAAAAAAAAAAAAAAAAAAATTAATAAACTGCATCCTGAAGGTCTCAGGTCAGGGTTTTGGTGTGCCAACGCAGACTCCCCTCTCCATTCATGAAAGCAAGACTTTTGTCAGGCCATTCTCTACTTACAAGAAAATATTCTGTAATTCAAACCTTTAATCAATTAAACTGGCCCTCTTCTCAATGACTCAAATTAGTCATATGGTGATTGCACTTAAATTGAGCAACTGAAAGATGTCTTTAATCTCTATTATCCTTCCTGGTGGAAATTCCTTTTTTTTTTTTTTTTCTTTGAGATGGGGTTTTGCTCTTGTTGCCCAGGTTGGAGTGCAATGGCATGATCTCAGCTCACTGCAACTCCGCCTCCCGGGTTCAAACAATTCTCCTGCCTCAGCCTCCTAAGTAGCTGGGATTATAGGCGCCCACCACCACGTGCAGCTAATTTTTGTATTCTTAGTAGAGACAGCGTTTCACTATGTTGGCCAGGCTGGTCTTGGACTCCCGATCTCAGGTTATTCACCTGCCTTGGCCTCCCAAAGTGCTGGGATTACAGGAGTGAATCACCGTGCCCTGCCAGAAATCCCATTTCTATACAGGAATTTTGCTACTTATTTGATAGGTGTTTTGAAATTGTCCATTTATGCTTCCACCCCATATAATAAAATGCATAGCCCATTTAGATAGTATTTTGACGCTATAAATCAGTCCAGCGTCCTTAAATCTTCTTTCTTCCTTTGATCCTTGAAAGCCAGAAATGATTTTGCTGACTATAAAGTGTAGTTTTGATGGAACTTTGTATATAGCCTTTCACCACATACAGGCCCCCAGTCCCACTTCACACACATAAAAATTAGGCCAATACTGTAGTGCAGTTGCCTCAGTGCCACTCAGTAACAGGATACTAACAAGTCCATGGTTCACTCTGGTAATTATCTACTTACAAATCACATGATCAAATGGGTCACCATGAAGACTTCATAGGCCAAAATACAAGTGTGTAAACTAAGGGATGCTTTTTTTTGGTCAATGATGTGGCATCAGATATAGGGGAACAATAAGGAATTTGTTGCAAAAGCTAAGTAACAGCCATAAACTTCCACCACTTTAACATTCCACCAAGTCCTGTAAAATGTGCCTACAATGGGTTATGCCAAGGACCTGGAAGCATTATAAAGTCTATAGAAATAAACTTAAACATATAATTATTTTGTCAAAAATATAATTGGAAACAAATATGCCCATGATTAAAATATGAATCCAATATTCCAATGGACATGAATTTTAATGTCTTAGAATTCAGAAAGATTTGGTGAGGAATGATTTGAATGACTGATTTTCATTTAAAAAATTAATATGAAAGTGTAAAATGATGTTTCCTTTTTCTTTCAATACACCATGGTAATAAATAAAAACATTCAAAATGTCTCTCCTTGTTAAAGATGAATAAACCTCAAAGCCTATTGAAAGACTAGATACAAGGTGCAAAGGCCTCAGATCTGCAATGTAAAAGGAAAGGCACCCTACCACCTCTTAGATGGAAACTCATCTCTTCCTCCCTCCTTTTACTGTGTCTTAACATATTCCCTAAAACATTAAGAGAGGGGAGATTAAATCAATTCCTAAAGAAAGAAAGAAATATTTAAATTCAAATTACTTTGACTGGTTGCTGGGTAATTATCCCACAATCATGGCCCTTCTGCAAAGAAGGAATCTCAGAGAACAATGAAGTGCTGACGAGGACAGCCCAGGGTGCAGGAGTACCCACTTTACAATCCAGTTTAAAGAAATACACTGGGATGGACAGAAGGGGTAGAAATCATCTAAGTAAGAAGTGTGGTAATGAAAGCTCACATTTTGGAAGCAAAGCCTTTTGATGATTTGTTTGAATAATCTTCATGATCATGAAATATTTGAGATAGTAGAAAAAAGTTTGAGAAGAATAGGTATCTTCACCAATATGGAAGGAGTAGAAGATAAACGGTTTAGAGACACTTAAAGAACAATTTGGAATATGGAATACTCAGTAAGGCAAGGGGGCCAGGGTGACTTCCAATTGTAATTGGAATCTCCAAAATTTCTTGATCATATACCATTATCAGATAGAGTCTTGCTCTGTTGTTGCCCAGGCTGAAGTGCAGTGGTGTGACCATAGCTCCCTGCAACCTCAAACTCCTGGGCTCAAGCAATCCTCCTGCCTCAGCCTCCCAAGTAGCTGGGACTATAGGAAAGCACTATGATGCCCAGATAATTACGAAAGAAAAAAAATTTTTTTAGAGGCCAAGGTCTTGCTATATTGCCCAGACTGGTCTCGAACTCCTAGCCTCAAGTGATCCTCCCACCTGAGCCTCCCAAAGTGCTGAGATTATAGGTGTGAGCCACTGTTCCCAGACTATCTACTTATGTATCTGTGTGCTACTGTCAACCATTATATAAACATGGACTAATTTCTTCCCTCTTTTAAAAAAGATAACAAATAGAAGTCTTAATATTTTTTTCTTGCATCCCAAATAATTATCTTGTGCACCCCACTGGAACATTAGCACAAACTTTTAAAAATGAATTATTTCAATGCCTCTCACAGAATTGATATGCTATATGGAATGTATTAATATATTTTACCCAACCTCTTCAGTTAACCTCTCTAATCCTGGAAGTTGTAAGATCCTTGAGGACAGGATTCACTTCTGTGCCTTCCATGGTCCCTAACTGTGGCTACTTAAAATGCAATTAAGAGGCCTGGGTGAGTGAGAGCACCCAGGCAGAACAGAACTGTGTGCTACTGTGTCAGTTACCAGAGCTCCTCAGCTGCTTGTGCCACTGGGTAAATTAATAGTAATGGTGATTATTTAAGTCTACCTTTTAAAGGACTAATTAATCTTTCTTATTAAGTACGTACATAGAAGACAGTAATCCTTATCTTACAAATGGAGAAAGAGAGGCAAGAAGGGCCTCAGGCTATTTCTGTGCTTAGGATACTAAGCACCAGTGTTAATTCATTTAATTTAGGAATTAACAACCCAACTACCACTGCTATCTCTTGCCTTCCCCTGAAAAATCCAGATGTTCTTAATTTACTTTGTTGTACCATTTTAGCAATTCTCACAATTGCTAATGAACAATTTTGATACGCCAATCAAACACAATCTGCTAGTGGTGTTCTGGCATTAGTCACACAGATTTCCTTTGACTAGTAAAGAACGCAATATGCATTCATCTATTAAGTCTTGGTTGCCTTACTTCTTTTAAGGAACGTGCCTAAGACAGAAGGTGTTCAACCATTTTGCTTCCCTGAGCCCCACTGGAAGAAGAACTATCTTGGGCCACACATAAAATACACTAATACTAACGACAGCTGATGAACTAAAACAAACAAACAAAAAACTCAAATGTTTTAAGAAAGTTTAAGAATTTGTGTTGGACTACATTCAAAGCTGTCCTGGGCCACTTGTGCCCTGCGAGCTGCGGGTTGGGCAAGCCTGGAAGATGTGATTTTTTAAAAAGGTCCATCAAATGCTGATGTGGAACAAACTACAGAATACTATGTAGCAAATGAGGCAGATTTCAGTAATAATGTGTGCCAAATGTTATATATATAAAATATCTCATCGAATCCTCACAATTATAGGTATTATAAACACATACTCCCCCTTTTAACACAGGAGGACCCTGAGGCTGATGGAGTTGGGACAATTTGTCCAAGGCCACATAGCCAGCAAGTGGCAGAGCTAAGATACGAACTCAGACGGTTGGGCTCCAGAGCCTTCCTAAGTGTTGGGGAAATGAGAAAGTGGCATTTTCCTTGCAGTGACCTGTGAGGAAGCTGCAGATAACACAACTTCAAATATAGTAAAAAACAGTTCACGTACATTAAGAACTGTTTATGAGCTCTGACTTCCAATGGAGGTGAGAAAATAGTGGCAAGTGATTGTTGTGAATTTAGAATGAAAGCTTTTATTTGTGTTCATTTTGTACAAAAAACTAGTATCTGGGAGTAGAGAAAGTTACAGAGGCTATTTTGTCTCTTCCAGCATCATTATTTAGACTCAGTTACTATTGTCATGATTTACTATTATTATTTCTGTCTCTTGAAGGTCACAGAGGCACTTTTTATGCCTTCAGAACGGCACAGATTTAAGTAAAACTGCAAATGAGTTGCTCCATATATCAAGTTGACTTGTATTAAGGAGTCGATAGCTCAGTAATAGGTGGGAAAAAAAAGGGGCCCCCTGGTGGTCCCCGTTATCACTGTGGTCATGATACATTATTCTATATTTAGTTTATTTGGAAGTTCGGGTGGGCTCAGTCTTTATTTCTGACACTTTAAGGAACTAGTGCTATTTCTTTGTTTCAGGGAAAGAACAAGCTCAAAAAATGAAAATAATCACTCTTGGTATTTAAAGCTTCAGTGAGACAGTGTGAATGGCAAGTTTTGAATAAAGAAAATTCATTCATTCATTTAACAGTAATTATTTGATAATATTTATCGCACACTTATATATGGCCAAGGATTCTTTTAGGTTCCTAGGATTTAGGTGTGGCCCAAACTTGACAAAAATATCTGTCCTTATGGAACCTGTATTTCAGAATAAATATGTTATATCATTAAATTAACTAGATAGAAAGGGTAGGTACTCATTATTTGATCACTTAAAATTAAGTGTTACATTTAAGAATATACTTAAGAGGATTACCTGTGGCCTAATCATTACTTTTGTAATCACACTTTATCACACATTTATTAATTCTAGATTTAGCATCTATTCTTGTTTGGAGAGAAGCTGGCAAAGACTATAAAAGTATAAAGAACAAGCTTGTGTCTATAAAATTATAAACAACACATACATTAATAGAATTCATTGAGCAAAGGGCATTAGATATTTAAAATGCATTTTAAAACTGATATAATTGAAGGTGTAATTTAATTTTAGATAATATTAACGGTAAGAAGTTTTTTTTGCTAATCTTTTATTTTAAAAAAAGACGAGATTTTTTAAAAAAATAAGAAACCCTGAATCTCAAAGAGAACAAAACCCTCAATTTGAATGTAATATAGTGATTTTGATATATATAACTTTTCATATTTACAGTTTTCTAGCTACAAACTGTGCAGTCTCATTAATATAGCAGATTAATTCTTCACCACGTTTAACTTCTAATCTCAGAAATTTCAATGATACTATATTAGTACCTGACTCCAAAAGGACTCTGGCACAATTTCCATGTAGGTAGAAAAATACAGACGCCAGATTTGCTGAATTTAGCTTTGGAATTTCCAGGAAGCAAAACATCATATAAACCCAATTTAAATATTTAATGATATAAATGCAAATCTAAGTAAACTTGGGGAAAAATAAAGAGCACAAATATCAAGCATATAACATTTTCCGTTGAAAATGCACTGATAATGAGAACCAGGCTCACTCCTTGATCGCTCTTTTTTCTCAAGAGAGGCCAAGAGGAAGCTAAATTCATTCATGTCACGAAGATGAGTTATAAAAGTGGAACGCAGCAAGTTCGTTTCAAGCACTGCCTGGCTACTTCCACATTCCATTCCCACTGTGTGTCCCCTCCTCCCCACTTCCTCCCTTGTTCATTCTTTTGTATTATTTGTCTCATCTCTCTCTTTTTCACTATTGAGCACTCTTCTGAGGGCAGAGACCATGTCTATTTCATTTGATATTATTCCACAGTACCTAGCATAGTGGTGCTTGATGCTCAGTAAATGCATGTTTAATAATAAATAAGTTAAATCAGATCTTATATATTTTTAATGAGCCCATATGCTCATCCATAATGAGACTGGAGGTAAATAGCTTCTTCTCAGTCCAACACTGAATTGTCTCACTTTCCTCTTGGCATTTGATACTGCGAGTGACCCACTGCTTCTTGAATCAGTCTCCTCCCAGGTATCTGGGATGTGTGCTCTGACCAGGTTACTGTTTCCTCATTCCTGTGGAAATGCAACAATATCAAACCCCCTCTCTTTGAACTCCTTTGTTACTTAAAGTCATCATTTCACAACGCTCCCGATTGCTTGTGTTTGCCATTTTGCCTGCTTCGTTGGACTTGTAAGCTCCTTGAGTGAGGGGGTTTTACATATTATACATCTTTATACTTCCTATTTTGCCCACCAGTGTGCTGCCACGCCACAGATGCTCTGCAAATACAGAAGTTTTGATTGCTGATTACAAGTGGTGAGACTAGAGCTTTGAAAGGAAGGAGGATTCTCAAATATGCAGGAAACTCACCATGAGGCACAAAAGAATTGAGGTGACTGGGTCCTGTGTTGGGGCCTACAGCAGGGTCAGCGGAAACTATTTGACTAATACAGAGTGGGTGGCGTCATTAAAAAATTCTCTGGCTTCGTCCCTGGGACCCTGTGCCCAGACACTGTTGTATCGGTCCTTTAACCTGAGAGAGCCAGTCTTTCTTTTGGTGGTCCAATCGGCCCTGTACTACTAATGGCTGAGGTGAGTGCAGTAGGGGTCCTCTGTTTCGGCTGGTGAAAGGGTTGAATGGAATAGGCCCACCATGCAGTGAAGTGGAGAACGTGGCAGGAAGAAACAGTTCCACTGGGTGTTGACCATGATACACCTGGCCACGCTGGAAAACAGAGTACATGGTAAGGACTAGGAGTCCCATTAGTGGGGCTTGACATGAGGACAGTTACCTTCTCAATTGTCCCTGGGGTTGATGCAGTTTAGGGTAGAGTGAGTCAAATTAAGATTCAAACTTATCCTCAACATCTCAGCTCACTCCCTTCACCCCATCTGCCATCCTTTGCTCTCACAGGGAGTCCAGGCAAATTGTCATTTTATCTGTGCTCAGCTGGGATATTACCATGTTATTCCCTCTTGCTCCATTTGCCAAATATCCTCCTTCATGGCATTTAAAAAAATCACCCATTCATTCTTCATCACATGTTTAATGAGCATCTTATATGTGCTATGTTTTTCTAGGTGCAGGGATAAAACAGTGACCAAAATAGCCCAAATCCTTGCTTTCACGGAGTGTATATTCTGACCTGAATCTCATTTCCAAGACACATTCTTCCAATTAAGTAGCAACAGCAGCAGTTAATATATAAAATCTTTGCTGACCTTTATCGAGCACTAACTACAGTTGAAATACTGGGCTAAATGCTCATTCATAATCCCAGGTGGGATTATGGCAGGTATTATTAGGAAACATTTTAAATAACTTTTTATTTGGAAATAATTATAGATTCACAGGTAGTTGTAAAAAAATGTATAGAGTGGTCCCATACACCCTTTACCTAACCTCCTCCAGTGATAACATCTTGCACAACTATAGTACAACATTAAAACTAGGAAGTTGCCATTGGTACAATCTATGGAACTCATTCAGATTTCACCAGTTATATGTGCACCTATTTGTGCTTGTGCATAGTGTGTGTGTAGTTCTAAGAAGTTTAATTATATGTGTAGCTTCATGTAACCACCACTGCAATCAAGATAATTAACTATAACATCATCACAAGACTCTCTTGTGCCACCCCTGTCTACACCCATTCCCACCCCTGCCTGCTAATCCCTGGTAACTACTAATCTGTTACTAATTTCTATAATTTCATAAATGTTACATAAATGGAAAAATGTCATATGTATACTTTTCAGGTTTGCTTTTTCCATTTAGTATAATTTCCTTAGGGTCTAAGTTATTGTATGTATCAACAGTTTGTTCCTTTTTATTTAGTAATATTTCAAGGTATGGCTATACCATAGTTTAATGACCTGCATGTTGAAAGGCATTTGGATAGTTTACCGTTTTGGGCTATTGTCACGAAAGCTGCTATGAATATTCATGTACAAGTTTCTGTGTAAACATGTCCAATTTTATATGCCCAAGAGTACAATTGCTGGATCATACAGTAAGACCATGTTTTGTTTTAAAAAACTGCCCAACTATTTTCCAGAGCGCTATAGCATTTTACATTCTTCTCAGCAATGTGTGCATGATGAAGTGTTTCTGCTTTCTAGTAGCATTTGATATTATCACCATTTTGAAATTTTATTCATTCTAAAGGTGCAGTGATATCTCATTGTGGTATCATAGATGTTTATTTTCATTTTTATTTTTGTAAAGACAGCATCTCACTATGTTGCCCAGGCTGGTCTTGAACTCCTGGGCTCAAGTAATGCTCCCACCTCAGCCTACTGAATAGCTGGGGTTACAGGTGATCAACTTTATTGTAGTATTAGCATGAATTTCTGTAATGGCTTATAATGTTGAACATCTTTTCGTGTGCTTATTTGCCATTTGTGTATCTCTTCAGTGAAATGTTTGTGTATATATTTTTCCATTTTCTAATTGGATTGTTTGCTTCTTTAATGTTACATTTTGTGAGTTCCTTGTATATTCTAGATATAAGTCCTTTGTCAGATATGTGGTCTGCAAATATTTTCCCCCGTCTTTAATGTGTACTTTCACTCTCTAAAAATGGTTTTTGACAGAGCAAAAGTTTTTAATTTTGATGAGGTTAAACTTCATCAAATTTTCCTTTTATGGATCAGTTTTAGGTAGCAAGTCTAAGAACTCCTGTAGTAGTGAAGAACTTAGTGAACTTAGTGAACACTCCTAGTGTTCCATGTTGAAGATTTTCTAATTTTTTTCCTAGATGTTTTATAATTGTATGTCAAGGTCCATTTTTTTGCCATGGCTTTTCCATTGGTATTATGCCATATATTTATCTGTACCTCAATGGATGCAAATATACCCATTTTAAAGATCAGGGGTAAAAGGCTGAGTGAGGTTAACTAACTCGCCCACAGCAATACAGATAGTATGAGGTACTGGGACTGAAATGCAGGCAACCTAACTTGAAACCACAGCCTCTTTTTTTTTTTTTTTTTTTTTTTGAGACAGAGTTTTGCTCTTGTTGCCCAGGCTGGAGTGCAGTGGTGCAATTTCAGCTCACCACAATCTCCACCTCCTGGGTTCAAGCAATTCTCCTGCTTCAGCCTCCTGAGTAGCTGGGATTACAGGCATGTGCCACTATGCCAGGCTAATTTTGTATTTTTAGTAGAGATGGGGTTTCTCCATGTTGGTCATGGCTGGTCTCAAACTCCCGACCTCAGGTGATCTGCCCACCTCAGCCTCCCAAAGTGTTGGGATTACAGGTGTGAGCCACTGCACCCGGCCAAAACCACAGCCTCTTAATGACTTTATTTGCCTGCTCTAAGGCATATATCTCTCTTTGCATTCCCCAAGTAAACATAAAACACACTGAATTCACCCTCTGTGTGGGACAGAACAAAATGTATTCAGAAAACAGAAGTCATCTAATCTTTATGGAACTATTTAGGGAAACCTGGAGCTTTAATCATTAGCATTGCTTTGAACAAAAACTACATGATTTAAAAAATAAATGATTATTTTCAATGTCATGCATCTTTCTAATCTTGTTAAGACAAGAGTTTTCTAATCTTATAAAGTATAAGATACAAAAATAGAGATGAAATTGAGATCTACCATTAAGTAAGGTTACCACCCAATTTTTGCTGATGAAGTAGTAATGGATTGATGATGCTGGAGATTTACCCTTAAAATAAAAATTCTGGTTCCAGACAGTAGCTGTGGTCTCCTAGGACATATCTTATCTGTTATCTGTCAATAGAGCAACGGAAATTGTGCACTATTGAAAACAGATGTAGCCTCACAGTCAGAGAGATGGAAAAGATGTGCTCTGGAAGTCCTCACTGCATTACTGTCAAATGAAGCCAGGAGGTACTGATATTATATATTATAGTCAGCACCAACTTCTTGGCCAAATGTTCAGCACTATTTTCATTGTTGGAATTAAAAATCTGTTCTAGAATTAGGGGAAAAATGACATGAGCAATATCCCATTAAAAAGATTTTTTTCTTAGTTACTGCTGGCTCTGAAATTTTGGCTTTAGCCAATAGAAACTTCTCAAGATGGTTCTGGTGGGCATTTTGTTTTGTAGCAGGTCCCATGGCATAAGCTTATCGCCCAGAGAGCATCTTAAATGTTGTTAATAATCATACAATACTGCATAATATTATCACTGAAAGTTTACTACTTACTAAATTATAGGAATGTTGGATATCTTTGGAAAGGGTTTAATTAACTTACAAAAAAAATATACTGGACCTATGGGAAAATGACACTTGCCAATGAAAGAAAATCCAGTTCCGAAGTGAAAGACTGTGCTTATGTTGACATTTCTCTCAAAATAATGAGTTTTCATTCTCCAAGTTCTTATAATGAAAAATTTAAAACATACGAAAAGCTCAGAATAGCTAGAGTTCCACCATTAGATTCATTTTTAACATTTTCTATGTTGGCTTTACCAATACGTCTATATTAATAATTCTTTATGAGTAATTTTAAAGTAAACTGCAGACGCCACGACATCTTTGCCTTTAAACATTTCATATGTTTATCTTCTCAGGATATGGACATTCTTCTATATAGTCATAACAACCGTGTGTGCACGTTTTGTATGTATGCAATAGGTGACTTCTTGCCTTAGCAGGTTAACATCTACTACTGGTGTTTATTTTTTGACATGGTTAATCTTCTTGGTGTTTACACTTTTATCCCCATGGTTAGTTATTAAATACATGTAATACAGAGTATCTGTTTTATTTGTTAAGATCTCCTCCCTTCCGTACTTTGCAACCAACCCCTGAGGGCAAATCAACAAAAGTCATTTAGTTCATTAAAAACAAAATTGCTCTAGACAAAAGTACCCATTTGCTGACTGCTGTTTGGTATTGGCTGGGCATGGTGGTGGGTGCCTATAGTCCCAGCTACTCAGGAGGCTGAGGTAGGAGAATAATCACTTGAACCCAGGAGGCAGAGGTTGCAGTGAGCCAAGATCACATCACAGCACTCCAGCCTGGGCGACAGAGTGAGTAAAGACAAGGTTTCACCATGTTGGCCAGGCTGGTCACGAACTCCTGATCTCAAGTGATCCACCTGCCTCGCCTCTCAAAATGCTGAGATTACAGGTGTTAGCCATGATGACTGGCCGGTGCTAGGGTTTTTAATTTGGAAACTATAGTCTGAATTTAGGTGGGGGGACAGTTTGTGAAATTTCTGACACTGTCAAGTTTTGTGTGTAAATAAACTTTTAGGAGGCAGGGGGAAGAGTGTCCATAACTTTCATCAGAGTCTTAAAAGTATTAAGAATCACTGATTTAAGGCTTTCAAAATACCCCTTGGAAGCTGGAAGATATTATTTGGAATATTATTGGGAAAAATTATTTGGAATATCTTCCAGCATCCAAAGGGTATGTATCTTGAAAGCCTAAATAATATCCAAATAACACTAATAGTGTTAGTATCAAATGCTAACTGATGGAGAGGAGGAATTCCAAAAGGACCCATGTAGCCCATCCAATTGACAGCCTGGTGCCACTGAAATGGGTTCTGGCACAGGCAAAGAACAGAGCAGAAGGCAGCACAAAGTATTTTACTCACACTGACAAGTTCTCAATTAGTTCAAGCTCTTCAGGAAAAAGATCTGAATGTCACTGCAGGTGGTCCAACTCTATTCAGTGGGCAGAGACTGGGCAGGGTGCCGGAGGTCTGCTCTGGGTATCAGGCACCAATGTTGCCCAACTGTGTTTGTTCTAACCGTTGCCCCTCTGTAGGCTTTGGTAGTCTTGAGGGTGGTTTACATCTGTGATTGCATTCACCTTGAAAAAACGCACAAGGGGGAAGCAGAAAAACCCAAAACAAATGAGAAAAAGTCTCTTTTTTACCTGACTGGTCATTTTGGAAATGGGTACACTTCCTTGTAAATACCAAAGGAAATAAAGGCATGGAGAAGTACCAGGCACAGTGTGTGGTGTTTTACATAGTTGTTTCCTAGTTTTAGAACGATCAGTATCTCCTTAGCATCTTTGTTTCACAACTGGAAGGAAGTGAAGCTCAAAGTGATGGAGCAACCGGATGGCATAAAGACAGCATTTACTCAGTGAGCAGGGCTGAGATTAGAACCTGTGTTGGTAAAATGCCGTTTCCCATCACACTTTGTTGTTTTATAAATATGTGGTGGGAGAGGATAGGTGTGGAATACACAAATGCAAAAGAACAATCAACCAGTGAAGTCCACCTGTACTGGGGGGTAGTTTGCTTGCTGTGCTTTATTTTGTGCTAGCTTCTGTTGAAAAATGTACAGTGAGAGAGAAATCAATAACACTTAGCATTCAAATTACTTGATTTAAATGCATTATTCATTTAATATTTATAGCTCCATAAGGATTCTCAATCCATTTTACTGCTGGAGAAAGACAGGCTCAGCAAGAAGAGTAAATAGCCCAAGGCCTCAGATGCAATACCTTGTAAAGTTGGGGGCCATACCCAGGGCTGTCTCGTCCCTGCAGGCCTGAGGTTATAGGTCAGGTGAGATTGGAGAATTGTTAACCTCTGTGTGGGCACAGACTTTCAGACCACTGGAGAGCAATGAGTTGGAGAAAAAGGTTATTTTCCTCCAATGCCCTCTTATAGTCAATGCACACATTCTTGACTGGTTTTACAGGAAATCAAATTTTAGTAAGTTGAATTTACCTTTATTGCCAATGGATATTCATTTGGCAGATGATTCTAATACTTTCTTTCTACCTGCTCTCTCTACTGAATAAAAAATCCACAAATAAGCATTTAAACATCCTGGGAGATCTAAGGGAATTTCTATTTTGTTTGTTTTTTTTGTAATGGAATAGTTATTTCCCAATGAGTTAGATTGTGACATTTTTATTTCTAATATTAAATATTAAAAATGGAGTATAATTCAAAAGGGTAAAGCTACAGGACGACACTCAGAATAAGCGGAAATATTTTAAAGAGTCATGACTCTACCGATGACTAGTTCTGTGGCCCTCACAAGTTACTGGAGGGCTCTAAGCCTCAGTACCTACACATAGAAAACATGGATGACAGCTATCTCAGAGGGTTGTTTAATCATCAGATTAAATAAGATGACATATATAAAATTCTTGGATCCCTACAGGCACTCAATAAACAGATACAAGAAAATAAAATAAGAATCTCCAACTGGAGCAATTAGCTATCTAAACTTGGAGATGGCAGGTAGCCAAATTAGAATTTCTACCTCTGAACAAATCCTGAATCGCTCTGAAGCTTAGGCCAACAATTTCAGTTTATTTCAGTTTCACATAAATATCAAGAACAGGGCAAGTCAATCATTATCATCCCAGATGGGAACATAATCTGCTTCAATTTCTCCATGGTCTTATCAAATGATCACTATTCTGCAGTTGCAAGTTCCCCCCTGCCCCCAACACAAAGATTCTCTCCCACAGATCTTCATTCCCTTTCCTCCTCCATAATAACTTTGTTAAAAAGTACCACTTTATTATAGGTAATTGAGTGGATTTTCTAACTTCATTAGTTAATTGTGGTAGTTTGCAAAATGGCTGCAATTCTTCTCTTCCTTATAATGAAGTCCTTTTGCAATGGTGACTTCTCAGGTCCCTCTATCAGTAGGTAAAGTTTGTTTTCCTCCCCCTTGTTTTAGATTAATCTTGTGACTTGCTTTGACCAACAGAATATGGTAGAATTTCTCAGCTTAGTCC
Organism: Papio anubis; assembly: GCF_008728515.1. Lineage (NCBI taxonomy): Eukaryota > Metazoa > Chordata > Mammalia > Primates > Cercopithecidae > Papio > Papio anubis. The sequence continues at coordinate 19,021 of NW_022163040.1, read as the reverse complement.
TCAAGAAGCCTTGCATGCCTCCAGAAGGTCCTTATACTTCTGCCCAGCTGCCATCTGAACAAGCCTGGGGTGCCCTGCCAGCTGCCCCCCACCATGCCAGCCATCATCTGGTCAGAGGACAGAACTTACCACTAAACAGGGAGGCAGGTATGTTGGGGCTGTGTATGTGCATGGGACACACCCAGGTGTTTTTCTTACCAATAATCTTGTATGGACATAAGGGTCATATTGGTAATATCTGGATAACCTATTGCCATCTGTAATGACGACAGCATTTTGCCTTAGCAATTCCCAAATCTCACATAGGGAAACTGAGATAGACACATCTCCTCTAATATAAAAGCTTAACTAAGATGAGAGCCAATGGTTTATAAGCTCTGTGGAATTCATTTATTCACAATGTTATATTCACAGAGGAAGTAAACCAACCTTTAAAACATAAGGCATAGTAGAGGCAGGAAAGACTAAGAGAAAGAAAACAGTTTTTTGTTAACTTGGAAAACCTACAAATATTTATTCTGTTAATCAAGCCCCAAACCATATGCCCTCTTAAAAATATGCTTGTGAATGGATTTCTAAGATCCTTCATGCTTCAGCATAGTAACTTGAGTTTATTAGATGAATGAAGAAATTAAAACTGCCTGGTTCTTTCAGTTGATAACCTAATAAATAAGGAAAACCTTTTTTCTCTGTTGAAATCACAAAATAAAATTATGACCATAACATATTTAAGCAGTCAAAAAGCATTATGTCTTATACAGTTTTAATCTGCCTGGAACCTTTCCATGAAAGCATCATCAGTTTTATCTAAAAATGGCTCTCCTGCTGTTATTAATCCATGTGCCTTGCTGAGTACTCACTGCATAAAGAAGAGCAGATTCATTTGGAAAATAAGTTGAATCTTTATCTTTTCATATATTAAAGTTGGGTGCCTTTCTCTCTGTACTGCTACAAAAAATACCTTCATATTACTTGGGTTTAAGTTGTTTAAAAAATTTTGAAAGCATAAACTAATATTTATGTTCTCTGACCATAAAAGCTACACAAGTTGACTGGAAAGTATAGGCCTTGATAAGGGGTTGGCAGAGCCAGGACAAGGATGAGATGAATGCCTCACTTTGTCTCCTGGACAAAATTTAAGGCGGTACCAAAAAACTCAGTATTATAGATAAATGACATAATGCAATATTTCAAAAAATAAAAATCAGTGCAAAATAAAATCTACAATGAACAAAATGTCAAGATTTTAAGTAAAGACAGCTCTTACCTTGCACTTGAATCTTCCTTACTCACCTTACCCTAATCCTGGCCCTGGTTTCAATAAAACTTTATTTACAAGAATAAGCAGCTGGTTCATGAGCTGTAGTTTGCTAATTTGTTTCTTTAAATATTACATTCAAATATTTATCTTGATGACCAAGATTTTGGGTAGCCCCTTAAATTTTGTGCCTGAGTGCCATCCTCACCTTACCCTAATTCCAGCCCTGGGTGTTACATTCTATTCTAAGTTCAAATGGTAAGCTAATGAAAGTTTTAAAGCAAATGACTGATAGGATTTAAGTTATAAAAGTGGGCTTTGGTTGCTGTGTAGTTTGGCGCGGGATCTAAAGTGGGGACTGGGAGAATAGTTAGGAGGCTGATGATCAGTCTAGTGATTTTGCTCTGGTTCAGACCAAGTCACCAAAGACCACTCAGATGTAAAGATGGTAGCCACGTCCCTGTCTGCATATCTATGTGACATCTTAGCATGTGGCTTACTCCTGTTGATTCTCTCATGGTTGTCCTTCTACTTTACCAACTTTTCAGTCTTGGGAACTCTGCCCTCTTGTGTTCTCACACAATCCCTTGGCCTTACATTCCATCAGCATAATCTCTAGTTCTGAATTTGTCTCCTTCAAATATGCATATCCAATTCCAATTGCCAACTCATCATTTCCGTTCAATGTCTCGTGGGCATAACAAACTTAACAAAACCAAAGTTCACTTTCAAAGATGTCTTTCTCTCTGTGCTGTTGCAATTAGTTCAATCACTAATTTAGATATTACAAAACATCTTCACATTTCTTTTTTAATTTAAGTTGCTTAAACTTTTTGTTTTTTTTGAGATGGAGTCTGTCACCCAGGCTGGAGTGCAGTGGTGTGATCTCAGCTCACTGCAACCTCCGCCTCCTGGATTCAAGCGATTCTCCTGTCTCAGCCTCCCAAGTAGCTGGGACTACAGGCGCGTGCCACTATGCCTGGCTAATTTTTGTAGTTTTAGCAAAGACAGGGTTAAACATCTCTGAATACTTAACATACATATGTTTAGACTATGAAAGCAACACATGTTTACTGGAAATTATGTCTGTTCCCGAACCTGTTACTCTTCCATCTATCTTCCAGTAGAGAATGGCACTACCATTCTACTCAGCTGTTCAAGCCAAAAAATTACTGCTTATTCTTTTCTTCTCCTTTTCTCCTACATCCAATCCACCAGCAAATCCCGTCAATTTTGCCAAAATGTGCCTTCATTTTTCTTTAAATAAAATCAGCATCAACCTCAGTAGGCCTACTAAGGGTATAGCTTGCACACATTAGGGTAGGTCTGACTCAGTGGAAGGAGCAGTCGTTGGGAGGGAGGGGAAGAATGTGTGAGTAGGAGTGTTAAATTCCCATGTCAGGGTATAGGGAGAGACTGGCTTGTCTTTGGGGAGGTGAAAGCTGCAGAGTGGAAAGAGCTGGAATACGTCTGGGCCTCTCCAGAGGGGACAGGGACTAGGAGATGTCCCAGCTTTTAGGCTTACACACATATTCTCTCTCATCCTACCAACTGGGTCTGCACAGCTGGACCTGGAACCAGAGAGGGAAATACTCCAGCAGAACTTAGTAGGTACAGCTAGTTAGTATTAGAGGGAGCAGAGTGATCTCAGTGAAGATGTGCCCAGTCATCAGTCTGAAAGGGGCCAGAGCAGAGAGGGTTGGTGACAAAGCTCAGCTGGAGCTCAGCATATATGAGTTTAGCATCCATGGCCTGCATAGGGCTGACGACACCAGCTGGCAGTGTACCAAAATCACAGGGTCAATTTTCCAAGCTAAGCATATATACTCCTCTGAAAGCCAAGTTCACTAATGCAGAGGCCACTTAACGAGTAGTTATGCCTACGGGTCCTGCTTACATTGACCAAATAGAGTTTGTTTGATAGATTGCTTTGTTGTTTAATTTGCCTTTGAGAGTGGTTTATATAAGATTGTGACGCTATGACTTTTCATGCAGTGTGACTGCAAGATTCTGCTTCTACAGATAGTATTCTTTTTTTTAAACATATCTGAATGAATTCATCAATCATCTGCCTTATAAAAAATCAGTGAATTTATTCAGTGATAAAAACCAGTAAATTTTAGTTTAGTAACTACTGATTTTGAATGCTCTTTGCATATCAAATGTAAGTTGTCATGACCCTATTAATATGAATATTTTATCTAAATGCTACCCATTTTAAAATTATAAATATTTATCTTACTCACACCTGCATTTTACTAAACTCATTCTCTACAGCATAAAAATATTACATATAATCCCTCTTTCCCACTGAATGATCTGCAGAGATCAAAGGAGCCATTGTTCAGGCCAGATGGTTTCATGTTTTTTTTTTTTAATCTTGTTCATATCAAGTATATTTAGCTTATTTTTTGACAAGTCCCTGATATTCCACACTTAATGGGTACCACCATTAAATCTGAATAACTGATTGACATGTACCTAAAATGGCAGCAAATTAAGCATAGATCCTTTGGGGTATATTTTTCTGTATGCAGAGTGTTTGCTATTGATGGGCCAGCAAGTGAGCCTAGTCCAGATGTGCCAGACGATGGAGAAGGGCTTATTACCACAGACACTGTGTCCAGGATAACAGCCCCAAACTCTCTTCCATCCTTTGGAGTAGGCAGACTTGTCATGTCTGAGCTCTCTCTCTGTAACATATATTTACTCAAAATAACTGTGAACATCTGTGTATGCCTCTCCAGTCTGCAAAGAACTTGTAATATATCCCTATTAACATGTTGCTTAGGATAGCAGTTGTCAACTTTAAATTTTTTTCTGCAAAACATGAGGGTGACATTGACATGTGTGACACTTGTGCATCGATATACCCATCATGTGATGTGTTTAATCCACAGACTGTAGGATTCAATAGAATTTCACATCTTTGCTTCCTTCCTACTTGAGGAAGCTCATTGGAACTCAACTGAGTGGGACTGAAGGTATTGAGATCACTTGGACACTACCCTTATTTGTAAAAGTAAGTTGATGAAATTGGGCGCTTGAGTCATTGTGAATAATAAACTGCGTCTGACACACTTCACAACTAAAGACATTCCTGTTCACCTCAACATCTCAGTTGTGAACTTATAGCTTAGTGAGTAATAGCATCTCCCATTGAAAGGAAAAGATTTACATGTTGAGAATAAGGTGCAGTATTAGAAATGCCGATAGAAGTAATGGCATTTGTGGTGGTGGGGAGAGATGATGCTAGAATTGCTCATTTCTGCTCTCTTCTGGAAGCCAATATATAAAGTTATTAGGACAGTCCAATTCACATAAATGCAGGTAGAAGATTGGCTTCTGAGGGATGAGAACATCCAGCCTAAGTAGATATGTTTGTAATTTTTAAAGGTAACATTTATTGTTTACTAGTGCCTGGCAGGGTCTATGTATTTTACATAGACTTACTCATTGAATAATTATAGTGAACCTATGAGATCAGTTTTGTTTTCATCCCTATGTTACAGATGGGAAAAATGAGGGAAGTGAGAAAGGGAAATATTCAATCACTTGCCCAGTGCGTACGATTGTAAGTGAACAAGCTGAGATTTGAACTCAGGCAGTCTAGATTCAAGGTTTGTGCTCTAATTCATCTTGCTGCCCTCTATCTCCAATTCTAGCCTGTTTAAATTTAAATTACAGTCCTCACTGTTTTCCTCACTTGACCTTGGCTTATGTATATTTTCTCTATATTTTTATGTAAGCAATATGCTTGAAACATAAAAAGTTCATTTTTTTAAAAAACAAGACTTTCTCATGTTTTGCGTAATGAATACTTGTAAATATCAGAAAATAAATTCTTTATATAAAATATTTGTTATTATTAATGCTACTTTTTGCATTAAACATTTTCTAGGTGAATGACTATATTAGTATTCTCATTCTGTGATTTCTGAAATCTAAAAGTACATTTACTGGAATAGGGTCTTTTTCATGCATTAAGCATAAATTGGAATTTTTCAGGCTAAATTTGAACAGGCATGAAACTATACAAGGAGAATCAGAAATATACAGTGCTTAAAGGTGAGAAGAAAAAAAAAACCACTCTGTTCTTTCTATTTTGCATAGTTTTTTTTAGATGCTCCTCATGTCCACTGGTGAAAAGAATGGTTTAAGTATTCAAGCTCCACACTGCAAAGGTATGGACAGATGGGCAAGTTACCAAGGACATAAAAAATGCTTGGACATTGTAATACACCAGCTCCTAGAGATTACCTTAGCTCCAGTATAAATACAATTTATATTCACATTCATTTGTAAAGACCAAGCTATCTGGAATTTCTGCCATTTTAGGAATATCTTTTATTGGTGACTGATGATTGTAAAATTATTATTATCATTTTAGATTTAAAATTTATTTGCTCTCCATATAGTATGCTACATAGTTATAATTAATATTCGGGGCTATGATTTTGCATATTTTAGTTTGTGAGTTTATGGCTGTAAGAGAAAAATAGGGACATATTTCATATGTTGTAGTAAATTCTTCACATAAACATGGTGCGGTTTTTAAACATCGTGGCAAAAAAAAAATGTGTTTTAAAAACATAGTGGCAATGAAGGGTATGGAAGAGATGGGGCTTAGGATAGAGATGGGATGGGTAATCATTTTCCGGGTGAGTTCTTGTGACAGTTCTCAGGCCAAGTACACAGTGGCACGGGGGTGGGACAGTGGAGGACATCCCAGCGGCCCAAGCACCCCATGGCTCTGGATACACCCCACACCTCAATGTTGGGCTGCTTATATTGATTCTGCAAGAAAGAAGACTTTGCACTGATTTTTGACTATGAATCACAAATACAAACTTTACTAGTCTGCAAACAATTTCTGAAGCAATTATTCTTGTCCAGTCCTCTATTTTTAAAGAAGAAGAAAAGGATCCCTAGAGAAGTGACTTTGAAACACACAGGGCACTGGACCTGGGTCAGATGATTCAGTCAGTGTCTTGTTTCTGCGTCTTCCTACCTGTGTGATCTTGGGAAAGGCATCGGGCCTCTCTGGCTATAGCTTCTCCATTGATAGCTTTGTGATCATCCTTTCTATGGATGCTAGGAAGATTAAATGGGACGATGCATATCAAATCACCATGGAAATCATGTACAGCTGTACAATCACTGCTATAAAGCAACTTACTCTAGGCACACAGCTAATCAGAATGCAAGGAATTCTGGACACTTTGTATAACTAATAGTCAAATCAGTATGTTCTCGTGCCTATAAATCTTCTTAGATGCTTCTTTTCCTCACAAACTAAAATATAAGCCATTTCAGTTTCTTGCTTGTTTGTAGACTCCCCTTGAAGAAAATTTGAAGAGAAATTGTGCTTTTACCCAACAGATCATTTCTGTTCCCTGAAATTGCCCTTGCCACAAATTATCACAAAAACCCGTATCTTTCTCAGCAGCATGCAGGGGGCTGTCACTTCAGGGCTGACACACTTTCTCTCCTTCAGAGAGAAATTTCTCTAAAGCTCTGAATGCTGAATTCAAAATATCAGTGATGTCAGGCCAGGTTTGCCTTTTAAAGAAAGGTCATTGGTGTAAGGGATGGATCTGTGTGCAGGGCCTCAAATTGGGTGGGAATAGATTGACAGACATACTGTTTCACTAGAAAGATTTTGATGGATAATAACAACCTTTCCTCTTTCAAGGGTGTGCTTAAGCAAATAGGAATAAGATATAAACACAGTCTCCCTATTCTCTCTCTCCCTCTTCCGACAATATTATTTCCTTGGCATGTTTAGAGTGAAAATAAGTTTTTGTGGCATTTATAGCCTTAAAAGTACGGCTGCAACCAATTTTCTCAGGTATGTATTTCCCATTACAATTCCTTCCCTCATCCCAAAACACATATGTACACATGTACACACACTCACACACATTGAGGGAAGGGAGTTATCAATTCTTTACATTACTTAACTGGAATACTATCTGTGGCCCATTCCTCTGTAGAAGTCTGTCAAATTTCCATCCATTCTTTAACTCTCACCACTTTCATGAATCATTCCAAGATTTTCCCAGATAAAATTTATCTCTCTCTCTCTCTCTCTATACACACACACACACAGTCTCCCTCTACTATAGGAAGGTTCATGGCATGCTTTGATTACCAACTTATTTTTATTTCTGTTTCCCTACTAGGTTGTGAACTCTTCCTTCACAAGGAATCTCAGACATCTATGTATCCCCTATAGAAAGGAAGCATTTATTAAAGGCGTTCATAGAAATATTTAGCTTTTAAAACTCTTCAAAGCCACCCTTTTTTTTTTTATCTCGATAACTTAGAGATGGTCTGTATTAAGGTTTCCTATGTCTTCTTCACTGGAAATTTTGGCCAAAGAGGATGAGATTACGAACAGGTCTCTAAAATTGAAGAAGTAAGAAGCATTGGGAAAGATGAGAAACATGTGGACATCCATGGCTACGTTTTCATGTGGCAGGTGTCCCTGAGACAATGTATAGCAGCAAGCATTGCCCAGAACATGGCTACTGGCTTAGCAATGCCATGGAGGGGATGGAGAAATGGGGCATTAATGGCAATTTAAGGGCAGGACAACATGTACATACACAAATACGAGAAGAACATTTCTGGATTTAGATGAAAGGGGAAAACAAACAAGATGTATTACCAGCAGGAAAGAATGATTACCAAGTTAATCAATTAGATACCACTTATATTTCAATTGTTAATGCCAATCCTTTAAGTGAACATAGGTTCTCACCTCTATATAAATCATTAACTTCTATCAGTAGATGAAAAAATACTTGATTTCACAAGCAGCACAAAGAGAAGACCTGCAATAAACAAGGTTATAGGGTATCTCACTTGAGTTGGACAATGTCTGTTTTATAGTGAATATTCCAATAAGGATTGTGAACCCTGAGTTTGAACTTCCTTCCTCTTCCTATTGGTGGTAGTGACAGGGAACATGTACAGACGGCAAGAAAGAAAGATAAAAGACGAAGAGCCAACTAGCCAAGCCAAGACAACCTTTTTCACTAGTTCTCATGAATAAAAATGGTGCTAACATTAACTAAAGTGGCATAAACTGTAGTAGGCAGTGGGCAATCATTAGTTTACACAATAGACTAACAACCCATTAAGGCAGATATTATTATCTTCATTATCCATATGGGGAATAGAGGTGCAGCAACATTAAACAACATGTTCTAAGGCCATCCAATTAATCAGTGGTACTGCCACATCTGTCTGATTCTAATAAAAAAGGAAATCTGCCAAATAAGAATAATACAGTTCAAAAAGTCAGATTAAATGAATTCAGAGAGGTAGCAGGAGATTCAGTGAGGAAATTGAGTTTAAAGAAACCCCTAAATCCTCCGAAATCCAAGCACCCAAAGGAGTGGGATGGCACTTATGGAGATACTTTCAAAACACAAGAGAAAAAGTTGAGGTAATTAAAAGAATCAATTTGGTTAAAACTAGAACCCACACCAACATAATAGAAAGCTACATAACAAGGCAACTAAACCAGGTCACTTAAGGAGAAGTGAAGAAAATAAAATTCACCTGTAGAAAGAAAGCCCAGAATAGGAGACTATTTTTAAATGGGAATTAGTTAGAATAGGATAAGCATTATTTAATTCTACTGGGCAGGAGGAACCGAGGTAAACACTGATTCACTGACAAGGAGGAACATCTAATTAAAGAGGACACTTTTAAGATTAAGAGGTTAGGGTTGGTTATTGGGTTTTATGTTTTTTAAACATTCTATAAAAGGGTCAATCTGTATTCAGTTTCACAGACTGAATCTGTATTCAGTTTCACACAGACCACCCACGTGTGTTGACAGATTCAGAAAGCTAGAATAGGGAAGGAAATGACTCAAAGTTATTTAATAAAGCTGATTTCACTCAAACTGTCTGGGCCTAAAGATATTTATTCCAAAATGAGAGGGCTTAGTGAATTTTGTCATGGTTGATTACCTGCCCCCCCCCACACCCCCCCAAAAAAACAGTAATTCTTTGGAAAACATGAGTGATGGGAAAAGTGGACATCATTTAGAAAAGTTCCAAGGTCAAGGATCAGTCAGACCAATTTAGAAACTAAAAAGGAATCAGTGTCAAATATTAGCCAACTTGTAAAAACTGCAAGTGGTCAAAGGTTTGGAACTTATAGCTAAATAGCTTCGATAATCAGGGTACACAAAACTTTGTACCCTTGAGATGACGGAGCAGGCTCTTTGAATGTACTTTCATGATAATCGATGAGAAATATTCAACTTTTTTTTTTCCAGATAATAAATGTTGATCTGTAGCTTGAATCGTTACACACAAAAATATGTTGGGTATTACGAAATTGAAAGAAAGATAGAAAATACTAGTGCACTTTTAAAAAGAAAGCACTGATGTTGTACCATACTGCTTTTTAAGGCACTAGAACCATATGTTCATGAAAAGGGGTGAGGGTGGGGGGGTTGGTGAGAATACTATGTTTAGACCTCAATGTGGATTTTCTTTCAGCATTTGAAAATCACTGCCAAAAATATGGTCTAGTACACACTGACGTTTGGAGAGAATACAACTGGATCAAAGGCTTCCTCAAACATAGGTTTCATTTGGTCACCAGTACTAGCATGTTCAAGCTTCTCTGTACAATCAAACATTTCTTAGGTCCACTTATTCCCAGTGGCATGTGGTTCAACAAAGAAATACGGACAGTGCAAAGAAATAAGATTTAACTACTGGCACATAAAGAACTTGTCCAATTAGCACAGTTTGCCATGTGGTTATCTTGGATCTAACTCCAACAAGAGTGACACAATATAGGAGCTATCCCTCCAAATGGGGTCTGAATTCAGAGCAGTATGAATCTGCAGTAATCATCCAGTTGCTAGCTATTCTATTCAGCATGCCATGCTCTTAGGCAAATCTCATAGCACAGTGGCCAAGGAGCACAGGCTCTGAAAGCAGACTGCAGAGCTGAATCCTAACTCTGGCGGGACACAACTCGTGACATAACGTAACAAGTTTGCTCTAAACCTTGATCCTCATAGAGAAAAAGGAATATTGGGTTTTACCTCGTAGGGTATTTTGAAGATGAAAGGAGATCATTCACATAGAGGGTCTTGGCACCTGGTAAATGCTCAATAAATGTAAGCTTTTATTGGTAGATTCTTTGGCAACAGACTCAAAAGCTGAAAATGTAGGAAACCAAAGATGTAAAACCTCCAGAAGACAAAAGCATAATGGTACTAATTGGGTCTCAGGAGTCTCTGTTGGCAGTAAAGGGGATGGATGCTGAAATGATCGTGTCCATTGGGTAAGAGAAACAGAGCCCAAAATGGATTTCTGCAGGTACCCAGCATGGGGAAATTTAAGTAGGGATCACACGAAGACAAAGAAGAACAACCCAGTGAGTGACCATAGCCACCATTTTGCTGGGCCACTGGCCCATCACGTGATTAGCCTGTAGTTGTGGACCAGCCCTGATGATCTGCCGTGCCCATCAGCCTCCCATCCCAGGGAAACAGCTTGGATGTGATGATTAGGGAGCAGCCTGTGGCTATGAAAGGGAGCGAGAGCACAGCTAACTGGCCAAATGGGAATTGAAGCTGTGACCTTGGCCTCATTAAAAACAGCCAGCAATGTTCTTGAGTGGATCAATTTTTCACAGACAGCCAGGCCATCTGCAGAGTAAACAAAACATGGCACGCGCACACACACACAAATAAAAATACAGAAACAAACAGCAACTAGGATTCACAACTAAAATAAAAATTAATTCACAGGCATTGTAAACATCAGCTTCGTGTGTGTGTGTGTGTGTGTGTGTGTGTGTATGTGTTCGTGTGTGTATGCCAGCATCAAATAGCTGTCTACAAAGTCACTTCTATCGGCAGGGCTGAAATGCTTCTGAAGAGGAGAACTATGTCTTTAGCTTACATTTGAAGAGATCTCATAGCTAAGGGGTCAACTTGTATTGGTAAGATGTCTATATCCCTCACAGATAAATAATGTGCCACCTTATAAAATTTTAAAACTGGAAAATTAGTACTTTTTCAGAAACAAGCTCAGATGTAGACCTAATAGTATTAGGTAGCACAGATCTGAAGCCCCGATGACCTCATCTGCAGTTATACTATGGTATGAAAGAAGCCCTCTAAGTAAAGCTACAACACCCTAAGTAGAAACCATGACAGCATTAATCACATCTAATTATAAAGATGCAAATACTTGCAATAGTACTTATTAGGTACTTTTCATTGTTTTAAGCATGTTACATATATTGCCTAGTTCAATTATCATAATAACCCAATGGTGAAGGTGATGTTATCATTCCTATTTTATGTACAAATATATGAAACAGAGAGAAATTAGACAACTTGCCCTAGGTCATATGGTGAATAGAATGAGGACTGAGACCCAGGCAGTCTAACTTTGAACCCATGTTCTTAACAGCACTTCACATTGTAACCAGTGAGGCCTGCTGGGAAAAACATGACATTAGACACTAAGGAAATATGGTTTGCTGCTGGTGAACCCCCCACCCCCACCATCTTCAATTTCTTTCTCTCTTTTCCCCATTTTCTCCCTGTAGTGTTAGTCTATGGGAAGCAAACTTTCACTACTTTTTAAAATTAGGTCAAAGACAAAACAAAAACATACCACTGTCAGATACCCTAGAGATAATACAATCAATGCCTTTATTTTGCAGATGAGGAAGTTTAGGATCAAGCTAAGACTAGGATTGAGGGCCCTAAAAATTACTGGGGTCATCAAACCCATGACAGTGCCTGCAGTAGCAGCACCGACCCACTCCTGATTCTTACAGGTTTCTCTATGACACGCACCACAGGCTTCAGCAGCTGCGCTCTTACAACTCAGTTTTCATTCCTAGTTTCATTCAAAGTTCTTTCTCTCAAAGACCACACAGGTTTCCTCCCCTGCAAATCTTGGTTCTTCTCTTCCATTTGGGCAGTCCTATGTGAGTGAATTCTTTCACAAGTAAATTGCTCGATTACAGGAGATACCCACACTACTTTGTTCCATAAAATTATACTAAGTGTTCTGCATAGAAAGGAATTTCAAATCTTTTTGAATCTCTATTGCTAAAGCTAATTGGTAGTACCTTATGTTTAATCTGTATGTGATAAGAGGTTACTGACTACTATACTCTCACTTTTCATCAGTTTTCGAGGTAGTGTACTTCCTCTAGCTCCTGGCTTTTGTTTGGTGAAGATAACATTTTAGAATTTGACATTACCATGGTAGGCTAATACTGGTCTCTAAAGATGTCTGTGTCCTGTCCTAACCCCAGAAACCTGTGAATATGTTTCTTTATATGGCAAAAGGGACTTTGCAGATGTGATTAAGTTAAGGATCTTGAGATGGGAAAATTATTCTGGATTATCTGGTGGGGCCCAATGTAACCACAAGGGTCCTCATAAGAGGGAGGTGATGGAGTTAGAGAAAAAGGAAGTGTGACCATGAAACCAGAGGCTGGAGTGATGCGCTTTGAAGACGGGGAAGGGGACGCACACCAAGGAATGCAGCTCAGTCTCACTAGAGGATCGAAGAGGCAAACAGACAAATAAATTATCCTCTGAAGTTTCCAGAAACACAGCCCTACCAACATCTTGATTTTAGCCTTCTGACATCCAGAATCTTAACATAATCAACATGTGTTGTTTTAAGCCACAAATTCGGTTGTAATTTGTATTGGTAACAATAGGAATTTAATACAATCACCCTTGTTCAGATCCTTGTGCCTATTCAAAATTAGCATCCATGATATCAGCTTTTCCTCTTTGTAGTTTATTTCACCAGGTTCAATGATCATTCACCCATTCAATTCATTTAACCGGTATTTGTGGAGCCCCTGCTATATGCCAGGCACTGTGATTATGTGAGCAGAACGATGAGACAAACCTTGTCCTCCATGCCATTCTTCTCCATCTTTTACATCCTGTTTCAATATCTGCCAAGGAAAAGGCAACCTGTCCCATAGGGCATCTTACTTGGCTTTGGTTTACCCCCAGTGTTCCAATTTCAGACCTGAAAATGACTTATAAACTTGGCTCACCTTAGGCTGCCTCACTGCTCACCCCCCAAACTTGAACATGTACAGCTAAGTTGTAAGCCTGTTTCCCTGGAGGACAGAGGCCTTTTACACTCAGAGCCCAGTCTCAGATAACAAAGGGACCAGAGTACAAAAGACTTGTCATTGCAATCTTCCTCAACAGCATGGCCAGAAGTGAGTTCACACTCTCCTGTGTGCTGTAGCTCATTGATGTTCTGTTAGGACACTTGATCACGTGCCATCATTGACTATGATCACAGTAGTAAGACTGTCTTCTCCCTTCATAATCCTCTTGAGATTGGGGAGTCATTCATATATGTGTCTTCTTTGGTGCCTGACACATGATAGGTGCTCAAGAAGTGTGCTGAATGGATGCAACTATAAGCTAGTGCTCATCATGGATAAATATCCCTGTGTGTGAATGCATATCCTCCTGATTTACCAATGCTGATCAATAGTCTTCATTCTGATAGCTTTCTTCCCAGGTGAAAAGTTAATCTCCTGAAGTTACCCAGACGGCCATGCTGACAAGCTTGATACAAAATATCAAACAAGTATCAGTAGAATCTTGAGCTTGGAGTTGAGTTTAGACTTTTATTCCAAGTCCTGACTTTAACGTTGTCATTCCTTTATCATCTTTGTATACTTGGGCCCTGGCACAATGCCTGGCATATAGTAGTTGTGCAATGGTATGTTTGTGGAATAAACATTCTAGTGTGACAGCTGATGCTTGAAATGTTGAAATCTCCCTTATGCCCTGTATCCAGTCTCACCTGCTGGTCCTCAAATTTGCAGCCTCAGAGCCAAGGTGTTTTGTGAGTGATTCTACATCTATGCCAGACTATGTGTCTGACTTTAAAAAATTGCCTTATTAAGGCAACATTTACATACCGGTTACTCATGTTTAGTGCACAATTTGATGAGTTCTGGCAAATGTCAAGGTCATGTAACCACGACCACCCCACTCATGATACAGAACATTTCCGTCACTTCAAAGAAGTTTCTCCATGGCCCTTTGTAATCCCCAACCTATGACCCCAAGTAACCATGGATCCACTTTTGGTTATTACAGTGTTGCCTTTTCGAGACTTTCATATAGGATGGAAATCATACAGAATGTAGTGGAATCATATAAAATGTAGCCTTTGATATCCTGCTTTTCCACATGTTTCTGAGATGCATCCATCTTGCCGCTTGCATAAGCATGAGTTTGTACTCTGTCTTGCCTGGGCCTTTGGCTTCAGTGTGATCCTGACACTTGGCCTGGCTGCCTTGCCCTTCAGCACCTGTGTGCTCCCAGGAAGCTAAGGGCTCCTAAATCACGACCTTTTCTCCTGTGTGAGAGACCATGACTTTTGACCACCTGGAGAACATGCTTTTCTCCTCAATTGGTTAGTGGCACCACTTCTCTGCCCATTCGGTTGCTCCACTGTGGAATCTGGAGGTTCTCCTCCATCTTTCCTCTCCCTTAGATATATTATCTGAGAATTTCATTCTAGGTAGAGGAAGGGGGCATGGCAAATGATGGCATAACATGTTGTTCTAACATTTGTCCGGTAGGTCTGGGAATCTTGCACCAGCTGGTAATTCTTTGTGACTTCCTTGAGGGTAGCTGTCCTTTTTTACATTTACCTATGTATACCCTTTGAATCTGCCCCCAGTGTCTCCAATCCAGCTTATAATCCTAGCTCCATGATTGCACTGATGTCCAACTGCTTTGCTCAGCCCAGAGTTATTCCCTTTGGTCATCTAAATGCCTGGCACAGGCTCTCCGTACTCACACTGCAATGCAAGGATGACTGTTCACTATGGAGACAAACAAAAGGGACCTAATAAACCATGTCTGCAACATGCATGTGAGTGATCATGCCCTCATTTTCTCAGGCCCAAGCTCAGAAAAGTCACTTTCCTTGCAAATATTCATTGCATACAGCCTGTAACCTACTTATCACCTGTGACTCATATTAGTTTCTTGTAGACAAAACAAATAATGTAGACAAAACAAAAGAAAACAATTTTTAGGTAATGCATAATGCCCACATAGTCCATTCACCTTGAAATTATAATTCTAGGCCTTACACTGTGTAACACTATCTCAAATTCAGAAGTATGGAAAAATAAGCATCTATTACCACAGAGGGGAGAATTCTTCACAAAGCCCATCCACCTGTTGTTTTGGTAGTATGTGGGAAGTGAGCTCATGATTGAACATTCTTTGTTACCCGAGGTTTTTGGTGGCCTTTCATCCAGCCTAAATAGCCTTGGACAGAAAACTAGAAGATAACGAAACTGTCGCAAGCTGGTCCATTGGCATTCTAAAGACGTAGAAGTCGATAGGAAGGGAGGCAGATGACTTTCACGCCATCTTTACAAGAGCAAAAAATATGTTCAAAAATGAAAGTTTAAATTAAGAAAAGGTTAAATTATGCCTAATGGACTCTATTTCCTATGCAGGGAAGGGTGTAATGAGGACTCCTTGGAAAGTCTTCCATTAGAAATGGCACTTGAAGTGAACAGATTTCAGTTATCTGGAAAATGTACTTATTTATAATTCTTATTCGGCGACAAGGCTGGATGAATAAGGTATCAGTGCATTAATTGGTGAAAATTTTAATTCACTACAGATTGATGGAGTTGTCTAGTGATGTGAATTCCAGTCATATAAACTTCCTCTAAGAAACCATAAGAAAGCTGGTGGATAATGGGTTTCAACTCCCCTGCCACTTACAATTGGTGGGTGGAAGTTGCCTGAGTGCTGTGCTGAGAGCAATTTTGAGTTCATATCTGGCTGGGCTCAGTGGCAGAGGCGGCTGAGATTGACTGGTGATGTCTTCCGCAGGCATGGGAGAAGGGCACTGTGGCTTGACAACCTCATGTTTAACATTCCCATCTAAAGGTGCCATACTTGATACTGAAAAAGGATCACAGGTAGTCATTTGTTCTAACTGCCCCTGCAGAGCCTAAATCACTGTCTCCCAGTTGGAGTTCTAAACCCTTGTCTGCAATTATGACAAGTGGGCCCTTGCAGAATTATTTGTGCAAGACCTCAGACTGTCAGATTCAATACTGTGAACCAGATTGTGTTTCTCTCTAAACCAGGGAATGGATGATTTCCATAGAGAGAGCTTTTATTTAAGTCAAATTGCTATGTAAGATACTGCAATGAACAGAATAAAAAGTCTTTGTAGTTGTCAAGGCTACAACCAATATAAAAAATGAAAATGGAAATACTAAAAACTAATACCTGGGAAGTGCGGAGTGCTATGTGTGGTTAATTCTGTTAAAGTTAGATCAGTCTGACTTTATCCTCTGTTTGCAGCTACCACAACCTATGTGACTTATTTTGGCCTTCAGAACTCTAGGATTATTTTGTCTTGCGTTTGGTCAGTCTAAAAACCTTTATTCTAATGTCTCACTTTCCATCCCAAGTCTCTTTTTATTCATTCAACTCTCTTATCATTTCTTGATCCCAAATACTCTCATGGAAATCCTTCTCCTACCACCCCTCCTCAAGTATTTATTTTCTTTAATCTCTTTTCCAGATTCCCACTTCTCCTATTTGGAAAATTCCTATGTTTCTATCCCCCACCTTCAGAGTACCACAGACAAGACTCACGGCCGCTTCTGTGTTCCTTGTTCTTATCTCTCTGCATTTCCTTCCCAGTTCCTCCTCTTTTGAAATCTGATATGGAGCCATGGTTTCCCTTCACCTGCTTCTCTTTACTCTTCTCCTTCCTTGCAACTGTGGTAGTTGAAATCTGTCAGTTTCTCTTTTGCCTCCTGCTCGCCATTCCCAGCTTCTGTGTTCTACATCCACCGTTACCTCTCACCTGCCAGGCAGAGCTGAACCTCTTCCCTCGTGTCTGCCATCCCTCCCCTCCCACCTCTTCAGGGATTCACTAGGGTGACACTCCTTCTGGCCCTTCAGAAGCTCCTGGGTACCTGCCTTCTGTCTGATGACAGTTTGTTGGCTGGTGGCTTTGTGTTTCTTCCCTTTGCAGTGGCTGAATTACCGCCTCCATCTCTGGCTTCTAAGAATTGCCTCTCAACTCCAGATTATAATCTCAACTCAATCTTAGAAGAACCTTTAAACAACGACTGAAGAAGAGTCCGTTTACATTCAGAACATGCCCGGCTATGATCAGTGGTACATCTGTCATGTACTGAGTGCCATGCTTTAGGTGGAAACTCAGCCTGGCTCTCCATCCCCCACCATTATTGTTTTAAGTCTTATTTCCTCTATGATCCTGTTTGATGTCTTATTCCTTCTCCCACAATCTCATTTATACCGTCTGATCTACTCACGGTTCCCTATGATTTCTTTTTTTCATGTTTTTATTTTTTATTCATTTTACTTTAAGTTCTGGGATACATATGCAGAACATGCAGGTATGTTACATAGACATGTGCCATGGTGGTTTGTTGCACCCATCAACCTGTCATCTAGGTGTTAAGCCCCGCATGCATTAGGTATTTGTCCTAATGCTCTCCCTCCACTTGTTCTCACCCTCCCTGTGTATTCTTTGACCAGTTACACTTGTTTTGACTTTGCTTAGGCTGTTGCTTTCCCTTATTCCTAATCTCCATAAGCCCAAATCCTGCTTTTTCAAGGCTCAGTTCAAACACTACCTTTTCCACAAAATCCTCTCAGATGTTGCATTGCAGAACCCTGTCTTTTATTTACTTTTTTTTTTTTTTTTGAAACAGGGTCTTGTGGTGTCATCCAGGACTGGAGTGCAGTGGCACAATCCCAGCCCACTACAGACTTGGACTCCTGGGCTGAAGCGATTCTCCCACCTTAGCCTCCCGAGTAGCTAGGACTACAGGCATCCACCACCACATCCAGCTAATTAAAAAAAATTCTGTAGAAACGAGGTCTTGCTATGTTGCCCAGGCTGAAGAACTTCTTATGAGTCTTAAAATATCCCTGATTCCTACTTGTAGTGAGTTATCTGTGTCCTGCTAGACTGTGAGTTCCCAAGGCTACAAATCATAGCATCCCCCAAACAATGTACATCAGGCACTGGATTGCTCCTTCCTCTATTATGGAAATTACCCCAACCTTTGCCCAGCCTGCCCTCTGGCCAGTAGAGGTCACAAGTATTAAAGAACTTTCACTTGGGTTGATGACTCAAAATATCAGAACACATTGATGGGAAAAATGCCTGTTTCTGTATTTGTATCCATTCACAAAAGTGATACCTGTAGCCCTCACATTTACCAGGTTCATAAGGTGGTGGTGAGGAAGCCGGCTCATTTGAAGATGATCAGAACCATAATAAAACAATAGCTAACATTTATTATTACTATGTCCTGAGCACCAAGTTAAAAAGCCTATGAGGCAGGCACTACTATTACCCCCCATTTACAGCCAGGAAAACTGACACTCGGATAAGTTAATAGGTTAACTGTTCTCTGTTTGCCCCTCCATACCCAATCTTCACTCTCTTCACTCTGCTGTATGCTCCAGGAGGCCAACATTTAGGTGCTGAATCAATGATCTTCTGCCCTGGGACTTCCTATTGGACTCAATCAATGGGAGACACCAGTGGGAGACCCAGGAGACCAGAGGTTGGGAGGAGAGAGAGCTCAGAATACTGAATTTCTTTTTTTTTTTTTTGAGATGGAGTCTCGCTCTGTCGCCCAGGCTGGAGTGCAGTGGCCGGATCTCAGCTCACT